>NW_009937779.1:0-8370 GCF_000696875.1 Nestor notabilis
TCCTCCTCTGTAGCGGGCTACCGTGCTGCGGAGTGCACCGCTGCAACCCCCAAGCATACAGCGGCCTCTCCGACAGCCTGGAGTCCCTTGGTTTCCAGCACGACAGCCTCCAGTCGGTGTCCAGCCTGTGTGAGAGCTTCAGGTCCTCCAGCATCACCGGTGATAGCCTTGAATCCCTTTCCAGCCTGAGCAACGGGTCCACCAGCCAGCACAGCAGCCTTGAGATCACCAGCCAGTGAGCCTGCCTTCATCTCCCCGTACCATGCGCTTGCCTCTGGTTTGCTTCAGCTGCTGTCAGAGCTTCCAGGTTTCTGGCCTTCATTGAGAAGGCTGTGTTGCTTCAGTTGATTCTTGCTGCATCCAGTACAGTAACCTGAAATACTTCTTGTCCGTGGCTGCACTCCCAAGTTAAGTGCTTCAGAGAGGCAGTGTGTATTACCTGCTGTGTTAACACTGATTTTTGTCATCGATAAAGAATGGAGGTACGTGGTCCTCACAGGAATCCCAGCTATCTCTCTGACCTCTATCAGAACATGTTACGGGCTGAAGAGGCCCTGGGACGTGGCCAGCAACAGCCCTCTGCAGTCCATATGAGTAGCAATATGATTCTTTGGAGCAATACCCCAGCTAAGGGGAGCCTCCAGCCAGATAAGCTTCAGAGCTGCACTTCCTCCAGCTGTGATCCAGCATTACGGCCTATCATACGCCGCCGAGCGAGATCTTTGCCTGCATCGCCTGGAAGAAGGAAGCGACCAGGAGTGCAGTGTCAAGTTCCCAGATGCCAGAGTCGCCTGAACCGGGTGAGATTTGCTGATGCTTTGGGCTTGGAGCTCACTGAAGTGAAAGTCTTCCAGAGCGGGGAGGATCCATCGATCCCCTTGCATGTCCTTTCCAGGCTCTCCATAAACTCAGACCTCTGGTACAGCAGCTCAGACTTGGAGTTTACTATGCAATGTTTGGTCCCTGACTTCCAGCAGCCTGCAGACTGTATGGATTTCTCCTCCCGACTTCAGGAGCAGCAGGTGTGTCTTGAACGAGTGACCAGCTCAGATTTGGGGCTCAGTGGCACCATACAGGTTCGCAACATTGCTTTTGAGAAGCAGGTATCTGTGCGATACACCTTCAACCAGTGGAAAAGCCTCCATGAAGTGTGTGCTCAGTGGCACAGTAGCATCCATGAGAAAAACGGGCAGGATCAAGTTGATGTTTTCACTTTCTTTCTCCCTGTGCCTCCCTTCCTCCTTCAGCTGTGCTCTGTAGTTCAGTTTGCAGCAAGATACCAAGTCAATGGCTGGGAGTACTGGGATAACAACAGAGGGAAAAACTACAGTCTTACCTGCCGGACTCACCCCCTTAAGATGCCTAGAGAATGTGAGGAGAGCTGGATCCACTTCATCTAACACAGGAAGTGGGCACAGAGCAGCTTGTCAGTAGTCTGGTGGCACTCTCTTCCTTGGCATGGTGCTCTGCTCCTATGGCAACAGTCTCCTTTTTGAAACCTGCCAAACCTGATGAAGTGCTCCAGGGCAAGGAAGTAGCCAAAGACCCGGACAAACTGTTCTACACTTTTCAGAAAGTAAAAAAGGCCAAAATGTTTATTGAGTTACATTGAAAGCCCCTGTGATTTCTTCTTGTAGCGTATGAGTTGGTGCAGAATGGTCCCAGGGGATGCTCTCAGACTACCAGAGAGCAAAACGATGCTTCATGTGGCTAGCAATATTTTAGGTTTCATGGAATATTTCTAACTGATCTATTTTACCATTTTGTACTGTGTTTCCTAAATGTGGAGTGTGGCTTTACTGGTTTTGTTTCTAATTTTGTTTGTATTATCTCACCAAGTCTGGGCACTTTTCCATTTATGCATAACTTCGACGGCAGACACTTTAGGGAGTACTTGTATTTTTATATATAATTATTAAGACTGTAACCACGTTGAATATTTTCATTAATATTTGGGTTGGAAAGTAAATATTATTTTGAGCAGAACATGCATGAAAATGTGCCATCAAGCCCCTCTGTTTCCCTTAGGAAAAAAACAAAAGGTGCCTTTTTTTATTTCCAGTGTAGGCAGCAGGAATGACTATTCCTAAGGCATAAGGCAGATCTTCACAGGAAAGTTCTCATCTCTTTCAGGTGATGCACAAGTAGGCTTTTTTCTCTAGGTGGTGGTACAGGAATAGTACATTCCTTGTATGCCTGGTTTTTACTAAGGGAAACTAGAACAATTTTGCACTTGTGCAGCAATTGAAGATCTTAAAAGTACTATATGAATGCTGGTGATTTTACCACTGTTCTTGGTAAGTTTATAAATCAAGAAATTAATATAAGAGAGAGATATATGAAATAAATAGCCAGTACAAGGGAGCTGGTTGCAGAGCATTGGAATAGCATGCCAGAACTCTGAAACCTGGCTCCCTGTTCCCCAGCATCCCAGTACTGCTGTAGCAGTACCTTTGAATTCTTTAATCAACTGTTTCTCAGAAACCAATTGAACTCCAAGACTGCATCCTTTGCAATACAAAGAGGGAGCTTCAAAGCAAAATGATGTTTGGTGAACTGATACTTCCACAGACCCACAAACAGAATCCTTCCTACAGCAGGGAGAGCACAGGAACACTGTTAGATGCAGTCTTCCCTTGCTTCTTGCTCTACTACTTTCATTCTGTGGTTTTAGTGTGATTTAAGATTGGCATCAGGCTTAAATCTCCTAAGTAAAAGATTGCAAAAAAAACACCCCCATATTTCATACATATAACTACATGGAAAGTTTAGCTTTATATGTGTACCATAAACTTTCAAAACCAGCTGTATGGTTGTATAAGAGCTGCTTTTTAGGACTGTATTATGAAAATCAGGCCACTTATTTGGGTATCTTATTTTGGATTGCTGCTTATTCATCAAAATCACAAGTTCTTTTAAAAATCACTGTTGTAAGCAACCCACAGCCAAGTATATATTAGTCCAGAAAGCTTACTGAGTAATTCTGGAAGTGCAGAAACCCCAAGGGAATTCACGTGTCTGGCAGCTTAATGTTACTCCTTAGTTGTGATACCCATTTAGCAAAGTTAGTATTTCAAGTGAAGAAGCTGCCTGGTTCCATTGATCTTTGGCTTTCAAAGGAACCAAAGTCATGCAGGTGATCCTATGAGCTGCTGAGCAGTTACTTGCAGTACTGAGAAAATTCAGTCCTGTTTGAAACCATTGAGAATTGACTGTGTCTGCTTCAACTTTGTGTTGGAGCACTGTGAGGCTGAACGTTTAAGTTGAAATTGTTCTGAAGGATTAGGTGAGGCTGAGGTGTGATTGCAAACTACAGAGAGGAAGGAAAGCTGCCTGCTTTCAATCCACCTGCATTGTTTTCTGTGTCAGGGTTAGAGGAGTGATGATTACCCATCTAGCAGCAACTCTTCCTCTCCTAGAAAAATCACTGCAGGGAACTGGAAGTCTGGCCCTCCCCAGAAGGCACAAAAAGTGAGAGCTCTAAGAAAGAAGGGGCACTACCTAATTGTGAAGTTTTTTGCCTCCTATGGTGGCCTTTATAGGAATAAATGATAATATGGCAATATATGACATAATATACCTGAACCTATATTCCGCATAGTCAATAGGGATGTTTTTGCTATAGTTAGCAGGCTACCTGTGGTGTGACAGGCGCAGAGACGACACTGCAGGACTGGCTCTGCCAAACTGAAATTCTCAGCGTTAGCACACGTTGTGCCAAGTTATGACAATCTGCAGGTGTTGAGTTAGATGAGCTGAAACAAACCTTCAGTGACTGCAGAAGAATCTGTCTTGGTATAAGTTGAAATTGCATACCTTTACTTTGGTGAAACCTGCTCACTTAAGGAATTCCATTAAAGTTTATGCAGTGTTGTTGAAATTCACAGAAGCAAAGTTTTGTGTGCTTGTCAGCGAAGTAAGAACACAAACACATGCACAGAAGCACTTGGGCTGAATAAAAGACACTATTTTCAAGTATTGTTGCACTCCTCCTCCCCTCTCCCCAATTACTGGAGAACTGACAGCTGTTACTAACCCAGCTGTCTGGTGGTGCTAAGTTGAGCAGCCCTGCCTTATAATGGAACTGAGTGATGATCTCTGGGTTAAGCTGCTAAACATTCACACTAGTGCTGGCACCTGCCATGAAAGATGAAATTTGCACTTAGGTTTTCCTGTCATACTCAGTAGTGAATATCAAAAGGATTCTAGCTGACAAAAAAAGGAATGAAGCCATTAAGTAGTGATATTACACACCTGTGGTGAAGGTCCATTTCTGACCACCTTTATAAATTCTCAGGACAACTTGACTGCTTGCACTGTGTTTGAACTGAGCACTTCCCTTATAATGAGGAGTTTGTTAAAGTGAATTCTTCGCAAGGGTATTTGCCATATAATGCACTTTTAAAAACCTGTATTTATTACAGTCATACAATAAACAAATGTCTAGTCCAGTTTCAAGGTTCTTTTGGGCATGTCTTCTAAAGAAACATACGGAATCAATGTAAACGAAAAGGGATTGTCTTTCCCAATTAATCGTCTTGTCCAGATGAAAGTATATTACACAGTATATCAGTAAAGCACATACGCTAGACAAAAGGTCATTTTGTTCTGGTGGAGAGTTGTGTAATTGCAAAGTGCTTCACTTTATTTCATTTTAAAAACAATAAAACTATGGCTATTGTAATACAAAAGATTGTAATAAAAGCTTTTCACAGTTTTATGGTCTTGTCAATGTTTCTTCTGTTAACAGGTAAGGAAAATGCTGAGTTTAGTGGCACAACTTAGTACTGAGTTGTCACTTAGAGCAACATACTCAGGAAAGTAAGGTGGGTTTGAGTTGCTAAGAAATGAAGAGCACTTGATAAAAATCAGTCTGTATAGCTGCTAAAATGATTAGGCTGCCCCTTCTGACATGGAATTTGCTGCTATTTCATCTCAGACTTCTGTGCGTGCAGCACACTGCCAGCTGATTCCAGTGTTGTTTCATGGAAGAGAAAGGGCTTTTCTACTAACTGCACTTCCCAAAGGTGTGCTAGACTGTACTTAACACATTAATTTCTGAGCCTCACAGTTGTGTTATTCTTTCGTCTGTTTGTCCTTTAGTTTTCATTGCTGCAGACTGTCCTCTCCATCCACCATGTTCTTTTCACTCACAGGTTTCTTGAAAATACATCTGAATGTAGTATGGCAAGAGGGCATCCATCATCTGTGCATCTCTGAGTGTCCATATTCTCTATACGAAATACATCTCCATCGGTGTCAAGCTTTTACTTGATATAGTCCAAGATTTGAATTACATGTTGCCAGGTTTCTTCCAAAGCAAAATGAAGACATTTAACTAGAAGACATATGTAATAAAAACATATGTTACCAATTACTTTTTAATCAGTGTTAATAACTTCAACACTACATTGTCCAAGTTGCTTGGGGGAAGGATGATTATCGCAAATTTAAATTTGCAATTTAAATACAAGGGAATGTCTATATTATGCTAAATTGCTTAAGAATGTCAATGTCACTTTTTATTACGAAGTATACAGATTATGTCTTGCATGTAGATGCATAAAAGAGGGTGCTTTTAGAAAGCATGGTATTATAATATCTTGTCTTTATGACTCTTGTTTTTGCATTTTCCTATACTACTGCTCTGAATCAGAACTAGCAATACCACCTTAATTGTCATAACTTCACCCACTAAAAAAGTATTGTCATCTGGAAATAAATATGGCAACCACAGTGCAGACTAGTCAGGAGACCAGCAAAGGACAAAGACAGTGGTCTTTGATTTTAACAAATCACTTGAAAACAGTGTGAATTTGTTTCATCCTTGGGAGTGGGCTGGGTATAAGAATATTTAAGAGAAGGACTGGCTTTTGCTGTGAATATCCAACTGGCAGATGTATCTCACAGGTAGTTAGTGTTATTTGTAATACAGGTGTTATTTTTACATTTAGTTTCGAATTTGTAGTTTCTTTGTATTTATCTTACAGAGAATAAATTAAATTCAACTTGCAGTAATAGTAATATGCTAACAGTCAGCTGTAACTACAGTCTTAATTTACTGCATCACCAGTGCTCAGTACATTATGTGTCCTTTAGAGCATTGCTGGTCAAGAGACAGAATGGCAAGTCTAAATGATTAGTCATTTGTCAGTGTGAGTCTAATGTTAGTACTGACTTGTTCCTAACTTGACTTTCTCCTTATGATCTCAGATCTGCAACTATTTCAGCTGACACTTGGTATTAAAACTGTTGGCATCGATGCTTTTGACCCTTCTCAGTTCTGCACACAACAGCAGCTGTGCCAAAGGGCGATTGTACTGACCAGTAGTGTTTTCACGTACCTGCAATGAAGGTAAATATTTCTGCTACTGTAGTGAAGAAGGGTTTTGCTTCCATTTTCTCTGAAAATTTTAACTGTAGTTGCCGTATCCGTGGCCCGAATAATTTCACTGTATGTTCCAGTCTGTTTAATGCATAACTTAATGGAAGTTCAGCTTTCTGTTGCCCTCCCTTCTGCCAAACCAAATGAAAGAGACATTAGAGAAGGAGAAATGAACATACAGTAGTCTCCCAGTCATGTCAATGTATCTAGTGAAGGATGGAAAGTGTATGATCCACTTCTCCTGTACTTTCTGACTTGCTTTTCTTTCACTATAGAATGAGTAAGGCTGTTCTCTTCACAAGATCTAGAAATCTGTGGACAGTCTAGGCCTGGGTGTATGCTAATGTGACTGGTAGGGGAAAGCACCAAATGCAAATAGGCTTTTATTACTTCTGTTTGGAACTATGATTGAAGTGGAATTCAGAATTCAGTTTTTATAGAAAACTTCTGATGCTCCAAATTCCTCATGTGAAGTTTTGTCCCTAGGAGGTTTCTCAGTAAAGCCGTACTTGTTCAGATCTGCTTCAGATCACCCACTGCCTTCTAAAAAGTTATCCCAACAGCAAATTTAACAGTGATTAATGCTGCAGTTAATCCTTTTGGCTGAACGTGCTCAGCCCTACTCACTCCTGTGGGATCACCTCCTCAGTGGAGATACTCCAGTTCTGATACCACTTGCCATTTTCTTGAGTTACAGTGACATCTGGTGGTATTTTGAATACTTTGTGTACAGCTTTTTATCCCCTTTTATAGTATTGATTTGGTTTCTTTCTTATTTTAGTAAGTCAGTGGTCAGATACATCTGTATCACATCAGTACAGGTAATGCCCCACTTTGTAATTGTTGGATTTCATTCAAACACTTTACCCAGTTCCATCTTATAATAAAGACCACAAATGTCAGTAGAAGCCCTTTATCAACACCAGATCTATATCTGAGTTTCTGTTTCTTCTTTACCTACTTGGGCATTGATGGTGGTGAAAATGTTTCTGCATGAAGTATATAAATTAATTACACTGGGTTAGCAACCTCATGCCCGGTAACTCTTGTCTACAGTATGCACTGAAATTAATGTTCTAAATACTGGTTATCAAAAAAGGCAATTTGTAACATAAACCAATTAGAATGGTGCAGGTCCTGTGTAAGCAGGCACAGTCCCTTGAGAATGTGATTATTGCTCATTAGTAAAACCACCCCACAGCCCTCTCCTTCCCCACCGCAGGAATCGCAGAACACCAGGTTGGAAGGGACCTCAAAGATCATCTGGTCCAATCCTTCCAGGCAAAGCACGAGCTAGACTAGGTGTCCCAGCACCCTGCCTAGCCAAATCTTAAGAGCGGCCAGTACTGGGGAAGCCACCACTTCCCTGGGGAGATCACTGCAGTGGCTGATTGTTCCCATTGATAAGTATTTTCCTCTTGTGTCCGGTTGGAATCTCCCCAGGAGTAATTTGTGCCCATCACCCCTTGTCTTTTCCAATTGACTCTTGTAAAAAGGGGGCCTCAATCTTCTCCATAGCCACCCTTTAAATACTGGAACATGGGAATAAGATCTCCCCTGCGCCTTGTTTTCTCAAGGCTGAAGAAATGCAGCTCTCGGCCTCTCCTTATGTGGCTTCCCAGTCCTTGGCTCATCTTTGTGGCCCTTCTCTGGACCTTCTCCAGCCCATCCACATCTGTTTTGTAGAGTGGGGACCAAAACTGAACGCAGTATTCCGGGTGTGTCCTGACAAGCACTCAGTAGGGTGGGATAATGACTTTATCTCTGCTCGTGATGCCCTAGTTGATGTGACCCAGCATGTTGCTCACTCCTATTGAGCTCGTGTCCACCAGGACCCCCAGGTCCCTTCCCTCAGCGCTGGGCGGGAAGGGCAAGCACACCCCACGGCGGGGTTTTTACAGCCCTTACAGCAGGCGCGGCCCCGCTCCCGCCCGGGGGCAGGAGCCTCGTTCGCGGGGCCGGGCTCGCAGCGGGCAGCCTGAGGC
>NW_009937780.1:0-9020 GCF_000696875.1 Nestor notabilis
GGCAGCGCTGCCTCTGCGGGCGGAGCGAGCGGGAATCAGCGACTCCCTCACGGGCTTTCCCGCGACGCCCGTCCCGCCGCCGGGTGCTTCATCGCCATGAATGCCCACGGGTGGGGATGGAGGTCGTATTGCCCCTACGTACAGCTTGGTTTAGAGCCAAAGCGCTGTTAATGGGTCAGGAGCGGAAAGGGGATAGAAAAGTCACAGAGACTGGAACCCTTCTCCACCGTTCGGCAGGAATCCTTGTGACCGCGCACGTGAGCGGGTTTCCCACCCGTTCAGGCCGTTTCGGTCAAGGCCAAGCTCTCCTCCCCGTGTCACCCGCCGCCGGGTGCCACAGCCCCTACTCACCCTTTTCGGTGCAGAGCACACTGGTGCAGTCTGAAGTAAATGCACCGTAGCCCTTTAGATGTCTGCCACCAGGCTACTGCTGTCAGTGATGACCGACCCGTCTGGGTAATAATTTACTGCCCAGTATGTTTCTGGACATCCGAAAGACCAGGCAAGTGACTGTTGTACGTACTACAGCGAAGCAGAACTTCTGCTGGGGCACCTACTTTCAAGTAATTCCTTCTTCCCCTCGTCTCCCCTTTTTGAAGAGATATATAGCAATAAAATATGATACGTATGATTTTACATACATATATACACATAACATACAGCCTTTTACCAGCACAGACGGCAGGTTTTTGTTACCATGTGTTTGAATGGCACAGACACACCAACAAGTCTGTAACATAGACACACTCCTCCTACCCTGGAAAATAACAAAACCAAAAGTAGTGTGCATGTATGAAAGCTCTGCTGGAAGACTTGCCCTGTACAACACTGGAGCTCTCGGGAGAGGGCAGGGATAGCAATCCAGGCGACCTTCTGCTTATTTGCCCAAGAAACCCAGGCTTTCTGTGTTCAACACACGTTTCAGCTCTGCACCAAATGCGGTGAGGGTCCCCCAGCCAGAAGCCTCCTTTCCGCTACAGCAGTGACTGCCTCACACAGTGACTAATGGATACCCAAGGAGAAATAACACGCTACGGAGCTAATTAAGAGTAATGTGGTACCATACACACACACGGGGGTAAATCAGTGATGTAGCCGCAATCTTAATTCCACCATGCCCTAGTTTGTCGTGCTGAACTTTGCAATACCTTCACTGGATTTCTCTGCTTAAAAAAGCAGAACTGTAAAACCAAAACCAACACAATGAATAACATCTTTCAACACCCCTTCTGTCTCAGTGGAGGGGACAAATGTTTTGACACACAGGAAACAAACTGATACCTTGTGGGGTAACTGTATGACAGGGAGATACTTTATCACCAGGATTCACAACTGTATTTTGGAGGCAGAATGCCAGGACTCAGGCCTTGTTGGCTTAGTATGCTCCTGCAGCAATAAGGCACTTTTTCAGGTTTCCTCATTGACCTGGCCAATCAGAAATAAGGAACAACTCATAGAGGAAAGAATACATAGCCTAACATTTTCCAGTTTGGAAAAGAGATAAGTGAGTGGGAGATATAACAGGTCTGTAAATTCCTAAGCAGCAGAGAAGTTGAACAGGGAAAGTCTCAAAATAGGAGAACTAAAGGACACCCAGTGACAGTATGAAGAAACCACTTTAAGCAAACAGAAAAATATACTCCCACAGGGGGCTGTGGAAAACAAAACTGCATCCAAGTGGCAAAAGTTTAGACAAAGTCACAGAGCATAAAGCAGCTACCAAGCACAGCGGTCAGGGACACAGTTTTGATGTGAGAAGTTTCTAAAAGGTTGGCAGCCTGAAGGGTGGCTATGAGGAACAAGTTACTTTCCACGTGTCCTGCTTCTGGTACCCTCACCTATGAATCACTTACTGGCTGGCCAATGTCAGGATCAACAAGCTGTGTGACTATTAAGCCAGCAGGACAAGCCTTCTCCTAATTCTTAATTATATTTTCTAACTTAAGAGAAAACAAAAGTACAGACTATGATGAAGAGAAACTGCTTCTAGTTTAGCAAGTATTGGGTGGTTTTTAATAAAAAGACTGTTACAATCTCATAGCTGGCTATTAGTACAGTAACCAGCCAACTCCACTGCCAGGAATGGCACTGGCACAAAAAGCAGATTTTAAGTGAGTTTTAAGAACATACTAATCTCTATGCAAACTACTGCAACGTCTATTTTCTTCATTTAAAGAGACATAGAAAACCAAACATTTCTATTTTCCCTTGTCTTTTTTAGGTTTCAGTTTCATTACACATCCTTTTAAACACCTATTGTTGCTGATGTGGCTATCCAATCTGGTGAATTCTACAAGAATATCTTGGGTTTTAATCAACACTGACAGATATGTTAAAGGATTAAAACAACATGATCATCCATTATGTTAAAAAAGACTCTACTGCAAAAAACTATTACTGATAAATTCTTCGCATTTGTTATTTTTGGTAATGAAATCCAGTTTCATAAATAGAGTGATATTCTTGCAAAACACAAGCTCACAGGAAAGGAAGAGATGGACAGCAGTTAACGAACAGGTGGTTTTTTGGTTTTTGGGGGTTTTTTGGTTGTGTTTTTTTTGTTTGGTTTGGGGTGGTGGGGGTTTTTTGTTTGTTTTGGTTTGTTTTGGGGTTTTTTTTGTAGTTTTGTAACTGTATCCAAAGAGCCCAGTAAGAACTGTTTTCTCTTTGTTGTATGAACATAGGTAGAGGGAGAAAGTCTCAAATACAGAGATTTTATAGTATAAAAGCTTGGGTGTTCCAACCTCTATGCCTAATAGTAATTTTATACATGGAAACAGTTGTCTCGTACTCCTTTTGTTGTCAACAGACTGAAGCCAGACCCTCCAGGGTAGTGTTCAAGGGCAGCCAGGGCAGAACCAGTCCTAGAAGGGCCAGCCTCTACTCCCTGCACCTTGAGCCCTGGCAGAGACCCCAGCACCTTGTCTTCCTGCAGGAGCAGCCCTTGCTGTGAGCCCTGGTGTCAGGAGACAAGGGGCATACATGTGAATAAAGACATGGAGATGAGGATACAACTCAGTGGAGGTTTCATTTCTCATTTCAAGATCAGCTAACCTGGGAAAGGATGGGTGGTGAGGAACCCAGAAGGTGAAGACAAGAAACTTGTGACTGATAGGAGGCAGCAGAGAAAGATGATTCAAAAGGGGTTTGTATGACCTATCAGGAAAATAAATCTTGCAGCACCAGTTTGCATACGCCTAGGGAGGTAGAAAATGCAGCATTTCACAAAAGAAAGAAAGAGGAAGAACTCGAAATACCAAGATTTGAGATGATGAAGACATGACAAAGTTTTGATGAAGCGGCTGGGAAAGAAAGTATAGCTTTTAGAACCATTACATAGAAAGAAGCTGTGTCATTTCAGGTCTAGCCTGAATATGCATATTTAAAAAGAGACAAAATCAAAAATGACATCCAGATGGCAAGCTTAAAAGAAAGAGCACCATAGTGCTTTATATAATGACAGGGAAAAAAAGATTTCAGGAAGTGCTTGGGGGAAAGATTCAGAACTCTATTTTACACTGGCAGCCTGGCAGAGATGTGGGTTTGGAAGGTTAGAGGATGTGTATGCAGTAAGTGACATATTGAAAGCTAAAAAGTGCTCTGTGAGAACGTAATAGCTTAATTAGAAGAAAACTTGTTCACAGCCTTATCACAGAAAAAAGTTACAAAAATCTTTGGACATGAGTCAGCATGGTAGGTAACTAACATTGAATTATTCCACTAATTTAGGATTATATGTGTGCCTCATGGTTGCACTTGTTTATTTACCTTGCTCTACAGGCCTTAAACATCACCCCTGTGCTGTGCGGATATTGTGACGTAAGGAGATCCATATGCTGCAATTCCCACCGAGGACTCCGCCACTGACCGTAAGATGGGAGGAAAACAGCTTTCTCAAGCCATTAAACAAGAAGCTTGGGGGAAACGTTACAAACAATTAGATTTTCTGTGGGACAGGAATGTAAGACCTCATTCAGAATAAAATGGGCAATAATTGGTCCTATGTATCTAAAAAAAAAATAAGTGAACTATTATTACACTTATAATGAGCACCCAGAAACTAGAAAAGATAAGCCATTTCTCCTCAGACACACTTGTCAGTTTCTATCTGAGTAAGAAGTAAAACTATTTTCAGCCAAATAGCTACAACTTTTTATAAATGTTCATCTATTTTTGCATCTACCTATTCCAGTAATGTCGTCTGCAATAAACACTTCAACATGTGTCATTTTCTCTGAGGCTCAAAACTGATCTACAAAGGAAAAATACTTTGTGCCCCCTTTTTTGTGCTATAGTTTGTAAGATGAGCTTGTAAATTTTTATTAATTATTATAATAGGACAGGGGGTAATGGGTTCACACTAAAACAGGGGAAGTTCAAGTTAGATACAAGGAAGAAGTTCTTCACAGTGAGGGTGGTGAGGCACTGGAATGGGTTGCCCAAAGAAGTAACAAATGCTCCGTCCCTGGCAGTGTTCAAGGCCAGGTTGGACAGAGCCTTGAGTTTAGTGTGTGGTTTCCCTGCCCAAGGGAGAGGGGTTGGAACTAGACGATCTTTAAGGTCCTTTGCAACCCAAACCATTCTGTAATTCTATGATTACTTTAGCAATTCAGTTATGTTTATGCCAGGCTGTAATTACAGAACAGTAACACCCCGATAGAAAACAGTAAAATAAACTGTGTAGGAATAGCATTTTTAGACAGGAATGTTTAAGTTTATGATGGTATGTATTTTCCCTAACACTTACACAACTGCACTGTAGAGAATGCACCAGCATCAGTTCTTTAGTGAGCAGGACAGGTTTTGCACAACCAGGCATTCAGGCAACCCTCTAGCAAAGCAAGCAGCCCAATATTGATTATTGTTTTCCATACATATTTAGATTTTATGTATTTATGTATTTTTACATATTTATGTATTTATACATTATTTTGTGATATTGCTAGGATAAAAAAAAGCAGGAAAGAAACCCAAACTAGTATCTTCTAGACTATCCCCTTAGATCCTAAAAACATGAAAGTGAGCCGAAAAGAACATGTCTCCACAAATCACCTCTAAATTACTACTTGCAAGAAGACTCTTACTCTGTTGGAAAGGAGAGTGTACATTTTCTGGTCTCCTTCTAGATGAAGTGAGTAAGCAGGGGTACAGCCACTGGTTGTGATACACAGCAGAAGCAAGCCCGGGGCAGATGGCACTTCCTTGTTGTTCAGCACAAGGGCCCTCCTGAGCAGGGTGGCCATGTCCGTGGTGCACTGTAAAGTATGAGACCTTCAATCCCTTACACCACAAATGTCTTTGTCTACTCTGGTCACCAGTGTTCTGTCTTCCTCACAGCATAGGACCACAACAGAGGATTCCCAGAGGCTGGTGAGCCCCACACATGCCCTCAGTCGCTGCTCATGCCGCTTGCAGAGAGTTACCCAAGACCATCACAGGGGTCTTCATGGCATCTTCTATGACCTGTCTCTGGGCCAGAGGGATAGGGCAAGGCCAGATGTTGCTGACTAGTGGACCACCAGCATCCCAGAGGAGCTTGTGTTATGGTGCTTGTTCCTTGGTGGATAACTATGTTCGCGATTTCTCAGTACAGGGAGCACATTGAGCACTGTCTCTCAGGTGCAGGCAGCTCCTGAGCAAGCCCTGCAGCTCCTGACTTGCTGCCATCAACCCGCCAGTAGCGAGTTCAGGGCTGAGAGCTGAGATAACACCTGCAACTCTCTGTCCCTGTGCTTGTCCCAGTGTGCACCCCAATGGCAGCACGTGCCACCCGCAGGAAGGCAGTCTGGGGGAATTCACAACCTGCCAGGCTCTCATTCATGCCCCAGTGAGCTGCCCCTCTCTCATGTCACACTGTGGGAGAGGCCCTCCAGCCTGATGGTGCTTCGCAGCCAAATTCACTGCACCCACCACCTCCACAAGACAGGAATGAACCAGCAGTGCTGTCAAAGATAATCTCACAAACCACAGCTGGATTTCCTTGGTCAGAAAATGAGCTACCTTAATCAATGCACACAGACACTTTATGGACCACAGTATGACCGGAGCCTCTGCCCCGCATGAGACACAGAAACTGAGGTTTTGATTGTTCACTGTCAAAAGGCTAAACACTATCGGTTTCCTTTCCCAGTGTACAGGATAGAAGAAACTTCTGATTTTCCCCTAACACTCACAAGATTATTTGCTTTCTCTACATTTATGATGTTTCCACAGAATGATGAGAGAGAGGCAAGAGAACTGATAGTTCTTGTGTAGGAAATGCCCGGAGATCCAAACCAGCCTCTGAATCTCAAGGCTGGGAACAGCCAGATTTTCACCCAGCTCTCAGTCATGCATGATCCTGCTGCCTCAAAATGGAAAGAGGCAGTTAGCTTTTACCACCTGCCCCAAGAAACCTTTTCCTTGTGAAAAACCTGAGGGTTTGTGGGCACATCATAGTTGGCTTCTATTGCTTTGCTGGTGTCAGAAAGATAGTGCAGCCAAGAGAGTTGCAACGTCAAAGCCTATTTCCACTACTCTCACAAAGCCCCCACACCAGTACTGCTCTTCTACATCCACTGAATTGTGATAGTTAGGCTTGAATAGAGAAAGAAATGGCAAGAAATTACTTAGATAGGTTGGACTAAATCAGCTGTGCCTGACAACATTTCTTATAATGTACATGGTGAGCAGTCTCAGAGGCATCGGGCATTGCCCTCAGCATTTTATAGTAGACGGATGAGAAGTCCAGAAGACCGAAGAGGATAAATACATTAAAAGGGAGAAAAGGAAGAGTAGAGAATTATGGATCTGTCACTCTGATTTCAGTTTCTGGAAAAAGTATTAAAACAAATAATTGAACTGTTTGTGAGGACCTAGAAGAAAACGAGGAGGTAACTGACCACCTATATGTTCTTCTCCAAGAACAAACTTGTCAAATCAAAATATTTTTCTCCTATGATCCATTAACAGGCATTTGAGTAGGAGGAAGCAGTATGCGTTCTATGTCTTGATTTTAGTAAGGATTCTGATACTGTCTTTCATGACGTGCTTATAAGCAGGCCAATTCCCTGTGTCATGTTAGATGGCAGCACTAAAGCTGGAGCAGGGCAGGTGGGAACACTGGGCTCAGTGATTTTCAGAGGTTCTTTGACAAAACTGAGGATAGTACCACAAAACTATCTATGAAGAAGACCTGACCTGATGTAGTCTTACTGAATATTTCAGTAATAACCCAGATGATGAAACAAGAAAGCACATGTCCTACATTTTCAGAGGCTGGATGATGGGGGGGAAAACAAGACTTCCAAATGACCACAAGAATTAAATAAAAGTTCTAAAACAGAGAGAATGTAATTCAGAAACAACACATGCATTGTTCTGTATGCAGACAAAAATTTGTTGATTGTCTGATTGCAGTTAAGCATATTAGGGAGGTGGGGGGGGAAAGCAAACCCAAACCATTACTTTCCCTTCCCTGGTGCTTTCCCCAGCTTCTTGGTTATACAACACTTGAGCTTGAACTCCCTCTTTTTACTTATATGCTTTCAGAAATATCCTTCCTTGCATTTTATTCCTTTTGCTAGCTTACAGTGTAATTTCCATGATAAAGGCTTGTATCACCACTTCAGTATAACTCCTTAGTACGATGACCTACATTTTATTTTCTGCATGTTTCCTTCTTACACTTAGATCAAAGGAGAGCTAATGATTGAGGCACTCTGGTCTTACTAAAATTACTGCCCTCCTTTTGCACTCAGGTGGTGTGTGCTTGTGCTTCATAGCACTTCTTTAGCAAACTGCCAACTCTGCTAACTCCTACAAACGCACTTTTTGTAAGGCCACTCACTTGCAGCCTCATTTCTCTTTACTTTTACCCTTCACAACCATTCCCATGGATTAATTTTCATACGCAATTGTTCTAGAATTCATTCTCCCAGTATTTCTGTACCTCAGCCGGATGCAGAGTGCCGTCTGCTTAATTCTGAGAACTCTAAATCCACACAGGAGCAAAATGCACTAGGAATCATTTACTGAAATGCATGACCTTGAAATAGCATAGTTCCATAGCACAGATGGAATTTACCAGATGTCTGAGGCTATGAAATTATGAGATTTAAAAGATTCAGTACTTCAGAGTAGTTTAAACAACTAAGATTGCAGTATAGGATAGAGATACTGGAAGTCTATTTCAGCAAGCACATTTATACATGGAAACATGCTTTTTGTGCCCAGGCTAGTTTATCCACCCTGCCTCCACAGTGTGCACTTACCTGTGCAATGCAGGTACATCCTGAGGACAGTGAAAGGTTTGCTCTCCATTGATATGAAATGTCAGGTTCTTCCTTGAACCATCAGAACTGTCTGGTGGTATGATAAATGCTCTCTTGTTGGCTGTCCAATGTTTGGTTCTTCATGTCACATTCTGATCTCTTGCTGGTGACTGAAATGACTGAAGATCCATATAATGTGAGATCAGCATCTAGCCAGAAGAGCTGTCCTTCGAAAGACTCACATTACCTTTTAAATTTCCAGTGCTAAAAATAGGGCAGCAAGGATTCTTCACCTAGGTGGTGTCTTAAAACAATACTGTTGTTAGCAATGGAGTTTGTACAGCAAGGTCCTGACTGTATAGAGTTTCATAGATACATAAACATTATTCTTTCTCTGGCTAAAAGCTGCTTGGGGACGTGAATTTCTTTTAAGGAGATATTTTTCCTGTCCCCACTCTCTTTTTCATGCATCTTATCACCAAAGTCCCACATTTCTTCATTCCTCCAAGATGCCCCAACAGCTGAAGCTTCCCTTACTCTTTTCGACTCATGTACTGACCATGGTTGCCTATTAAACGTAACAGGGCATCTCTACTGCTAGTAATTAAAGGACGGGCTAGTCCGTCTCTGTTTTAAAATGTCACAGCTTGCTTAAATCACTGCTATTACTTAGTGGAACTCTCTTTCCTCAGCCTGCAACAATTTGCCTCAGCACCGTCATTTCATTGCGTAAGGGTTAGTTGCAGGTGAACAGGAGAAGGTTCAGCA
>NW_009937780.1:9051-10530 GCF_000696875.1 Nestor notabilis
GAGAATTGAGATGCCAGTGTAAAAATCCTCTAAGATGTGTTTTTTTTCTCCTGTCTACTATTCTTCCCATTTTTTCTCCTGAGGGCAACTCCTTGTTGGCAAACTGCCTCTCTACCAATCTCATCTGCTGGTCTTGTCCTCAGATTTCCCCACCAAGTCCTGCATCCTAGCAGTCTCATCACAGCCCCTGTGCTTCTCAACACATGAACAATGAAGTCAACTCCCTTTCCACCCTCTTCCTATCATTGACAGGCCAAGGAGCCCCTTCTCAGGGCAGGGGGTATTCTTAGGAACTGCTGAATACCAGCTTAGAGCCTTGGAAAAGTGTTTTCTCCAAAACTCAATAGACATACACTGCCCAGGTGAAATTTTTGTCTTCTGCTTGACACGGTTTAGGTATGGGGAAATGGGAGTAGAAGAATTGCTGGAGGTGAGAGAATGGGCTGCTTCAGAGTTTCAGCAATTCCTCCTCCTCTCATGTTCCTCCTGCTCCAATCTACATACCTCAAGGAAGCCACCCCACACAGATAGCAGAATACTCTGTTATTCAGAATACTTTCTGTTCAGCACCAGAGGCACTTGAACTTTTGGTTCAGAAGTGGTATCAGCAGACTTGGAACTAGATGATCTTAAGGTCCTTCCCAACCCTAACTATTCTATGATTCTATGATTTTGCCAAATCCACCATATTTTGACCAGTGGGGCCTATTTCTAAGAAGAAAAGCACTTGTTCAAGTATGTGAAATTAGCTTGTACCAAGATTTCAGCTGAGGAACTAGCATGTATTTTTTCATATTTGTACAACTTGGTTTTTGTCACCAATTTAAAGAAACAGTATTAGTGGATCACACCAGTGGATTCTGTACCAACATGTCATGACTCAGTTTCTGTCCCATGGAAATTACCATCTAAAGAGACAGAAGAAATGTTATTATCCCATTTGCAGACAGGGCATTCAAGCACAAACATGCTAAGGAATATGCCTGAGGATATACAGAAAGCCTACACCAGTCAAGCGAGCTATACTGGGGAATAAACAACGTAAACCCTTTACTCACTCCTTCTCCAGACACTGTATCTTCCTTGAAATCAGCCTACTAATTCATCACCATTAACACCGCAGGTGAAGAAGCTGTTGAAATAGATTGTCATTTTCTCATATACATGAGAACAAGGGACTGAATCAATAAAAATCAAGGAGATCAATATATCTGCTGTAGGAATTAATTAAATTTAATATATATATTTACATACATTTGTAATTTGTTTTAAAAAGAAGAGATCATTATTTTCTCTATGCTCTCAAATCATTGAATATATGAACCTATCTGAAAAGTGAAAATGTACCTACTAACTGAAGAATGGGGAAATGAAGGTAAAAACAAACAAACAGGCCCGCTTGATAACAAGTGCATGATAAACAGACATTTTAGTGAAAAGGAGACTTTTCAGATATTTCCATGACATGTTGTTGCCACT
>NW_009937781.1:0-17239 GCF_000696875.1 Nestor notabilis
ACTATTCTATGATTCTATGATTCTATAACCATTGTAAAAGGCATTTGAAAATCTAGTCATTTTTGACCTCTGAAGAAGAAATTACATTTCTATCTCCTCAGAAGAGATTAAAAAAGGGAACTTCGTACATATTCATGCAACACTTACACATTTCTTGAACTGTCTATTCACCTTCCTGACAGTGATTCTGATTTAATTGATTAATTAAACAATGAATCAAATATCATATATGAGATGTTTTTATATATGCACATACAAACATATATACACATATGCACGTATATATTCATATATGTATGCATGTACATGCACTTTATAGAGTGTGCGTTGTATTTTAGTCCTAGACTTTCATAACTTTCTATGTGCTATATTAAAAATAGTTTGAGTCAGGTTTGTTTGTTTGTTTTTTTTTATTTCGTTATTATATATTGGTTTTAACCAGTACAGCAAACATACCTCCATGAGCAGTCATTGCCTAAGTTTAAATGATTCTTAGATTTTTACAAATGCAGGTCTTGTAGTTAAAAAAACAATAAAGCAACTTAGAGTATCTATCATGTAGAATGTCTTGATTGCAGCACAACACATCTACTTGCCCATGGGGGGGGGAAGTTCTAAACTATCTTAATAAGAAATGTAGTAACAGCATAGGTATCTGAGGTCCAAATGATACAGGAATTTACTCTGAAGATCAAATGTAAGCTAATGATCTATATACAGAGGACAGGAACATACATAAGGAACTGGTATGATATGTTTCAAGAATGGTTATGCTAACAACATACTTTAGTCAGGATACATGAATACATTCTGCATGAAGATGGATTCTAAATTTACCTGATGTTCAGGAAGAAATGTCAGTAATCTATCAAGTAACAATAATGGAAAGGGTATGAAAATAGTGAGATGAATGGCTGTTGAGGGAAGATCAACCACCTTAAAGAGAGAAAAATTAAGTGAATGTATATGCATATGCATATGCATATGTATATGATGGTTCAGTCTAATTTTCTCTACACATAGGCACAGATTGCAAACAGGAAAAAGGAAAACAAATAACCCCATCCTGACTATTGGCAAAGGTAGCTGGCTAACAACTGAGTTACTGGGAATCCATCTTGATATACAGTGAAAGTATGGACAAAAAATACACCATTTGAGAGAATTATATTAATTCCACAGTATCTAGCTTGACTTTCAGCCAAGGCCTAAAGCCTGAATCACATCCAGACAAACACACTGGGAAAAGAATGATGCTTTATCTTTTTACACTGATAAAGAAGAAGTATAGTAATGAAAGACTATTAGTACTCTGAATAAAAATACATTCTTTACAAACAAGCTGACTTTTTTTCATGTAGAGATATGCTAAATATATCTGTAATATAACAGAAAGCCTTTAACTATGTGCTGTGGACAATATTATGAGTACATGGTATTGGTCTTCATGTCCAAAAGGTCTAAAAATACTTTTGAATATACATACCTCTTTTTTGTCTGTTCAAAATGTTTTCTTCTTTTTATTCTAAAAAAAGTACTATAAATAACATGGTACAGTTTGGCACTATTGCACAATTCCTTTTTTCATTTATTAATTTGGAATTTCACTTTTGTTGTTTGTGCTTCCAAGTTGAACAAAAAAATCTTCCTTGTAAAACATGAACAACAGAGTGATCCAGAGAGACAGCAAACCAATTTGAGACATTTCTCATTTATCTATAGAATCTGTCACTATAACCTGAATTTTAAACAAGCATCTTTTATTTACTAAAAACTCATTATGATACACAACTTTTTTCTCCCACATTTTGATCTTAACCCCACTTCTACCTTATGTTAGTTGTCTGTCATCAGCTAAAGGGATATGCTTCGCAAATTAGCTTTTGGGGGGAGAAAAAAAAAGAGACAAGATAAGGGGAAAGGCTTGAATTAAATGGATAACTTTACATATGTTTCTAAGTATTAAGATGGAAACTAGTTGGGAAGCTATTGGGAGATATTTAAAGCATAAATAGAGAATGTGTTGCAACAGTAATTCATATTACTAACTGAAGTGGCATAAAAAAAAGTTTCAACTGTATTAAATAAAAGGGTAGAAACTTCAGCTCTGTAGCACACTGGATTAAAATACAACATCCTTATGAAATTACCATGAAATTGAGTTGAAACACATGCAGAACTAAACAGATTGTTTGGAAAGCGTTCAGCTACAAATCTGTTCATTTTTTTTCAGGCCTCCAGAAATCTCAGCTGATTTCAAGGAAACTAGTTTCAATTATTTGCTCTGCTGTTTAAGCAAACCAAATCAAAGGTTACAGTGGTGTGTATTTACAAAATTACTGTTGACTGGTGAAATACACAGTATCAACATCTCTCAGGGCAAAAAAGGGAAGAAGGAAAGAAGGAGAATCAGGATCACCTGAAGGACAAGTCTTAACAGGAAAGTTAACTTAGAAAAGATTCACTGGCAGTGTATAAATAGTACAGTGAAACAAATGTAGCCATCGTAAGGTAGTATCATAAAAATTTTCTTAACATACTCTAAGTCTTTCTTTTTTAAGATAGGTTACAGGAAGTCTTTTTCTTCTTTTATCTCTACCTAAAATAAAACCATAAGAGGAGGATTGCAACCAACAGAAGAGCTAGTCCACACATCTTCTTCTGACTCATAAGCATATATGTAAAATAGGCTTAATCATGCAAAATTTATTGAGAACCTACAAAGACCAAAGCTACCGGCCAGTTGGTAATCATATTTAACTTTCAAATGAATATTGGGGACCGACATATTTTGGAAGAGTGCATCTTCCTTCTATCCAGCAAAACTATTATCTGAGATAGCAAGGAGAATTTTTTTTAAATCTGGTTACCTGTATATAGCATTGCTACGACAAGGTCACCAGATGGTGCTGTTACACATAGACTTACACCTTGTTTAACGTACAAGTTTTAGCTTCAGAAAATAAATTTTTGGAATTCTGGTTATCTTATTTATATTTGGGTAAAATATTTATAGTTAGCAAATACCAGTGAACTTTGCACTTACTATTGTGTTTCCTAGAGCTAATGCCAGCCTTGAAACAACTACTCTATGGCAGCCAATCACTTGGAATGACCTTTCTGAAAAAGAAAAATGGGATTTGCACCTATTCATTGACATCACACCCATTCTACCAGTGCTAAACAGCTGTATTTAAACCAAGAATCAGTATTTCTAGACCTTGCATTGAGATTTCATCATTATAAGAAACCAATTTCCAGCACTTTAGAAGCTACCACCACTCAGCAGAAGGATGGTGATATAGTTCACCATAAAGAATAATTGGAAAAGATATTGAATAACAAATTACCTTTGTATTAACTATTGACCACTTGAACTGGTACTACTCTTCTCCTAAAATTGCTTTCTATTTTGAACATTATAGATTTTTTGCAATGGGCAAATCTGGACTCAAAATCAAAATCTGTCCAAAAATAAAAGATTAGACATTATCTGTTATCTTAAAAAAATAAATAGCAGAGATAATTAGAACTCTGTGTCTGAGCAAAACCTGACACCAGTTACACTAAAAAAGATCAGTATCTATCTACAGTTTATATTTACTTCACAATAATGAGTTGAAAATGTTTTTGATATTTAATTAGTAAAATGTCACACAGTTTGACGTTGAATGCTGGGTTGGCAAATTGCTGATAAAATGACTCAAATGTATGTAAGGTTTAACATGTATCAAGTTTCTAAGCTAATCTAAAAGCTCTTCTCAGTAGTATCTACTAATGCTAAAACAAAAGTCTGGGCTGGGCTTTAGGTTTCATATTTGAGTGTCCTGGTGAAAGAAATAGAGAAGAGGAGAAAAGGTACCTGCTGCTCTTTTCTAATTCACAGTTGGTATTTGCAGATTCAAGCAAATTATCCATGCCTCCAATATGCTGCTTAATTGCTTTCTTTTGCTGAGCAACAATTCAATAGCTCCCGTGATAAAAAAACAAAAACAAAACCAAAACCAAAAACAAACCCCACTGTATTGCAGACTATTTGTAGCTTGTCTGTCTTATTCTTAGCATCATTGCTGCATATATACCGGATGGACAGATAAATATTAAAAAGGATTTTTTCCAACAATCTTTAATGTCATTGGAAAGTAGACCTGGCAGATCATCACAATCCAGATTTGGAGCCTTTTCCGTTCAGCTAAAAATGGTATTTCGTTGTGTTTGAGGAAATGGCAGCCAGTAGTCTTTAAAGGAAAAACGAGTTTCTAGATCAGCAGGTATGAAAGGTGGGCCAATGCCAACCTCATGAAGTTCAACAAAGCCAACCTCATGAAGTTCAACAAAGCCAAGTGCATGGTCCTACCTGGGTCAGGGCAATCCCAGGCACAGCTACACGTTGGGCTGAGAAGTGATTCAGAGCAGCCCTGCGGAGAAGGACTTGGGGGTGTTGGTTGATGAGAAACTGAAAATGAGCCAACAATGAGCGCTCTCAGCCCAGAAAGCCAACCATATGCAGGTCTGCATCAAAAGGAGCAGGACCAGCAAGCAGGTTGAAGGAGGTCATCCTGCCTCTCTGCTTTGTTCTTGTGAGACCTCACTTGGAGTACTATGTACAGTTCTGGTGTCCTCAACATAAGAAGGACATGGAACTGTTGGAACAAGCCCAGAAGACCACAAGGATGATAAGGGAGCTGGAGCACCTCCTGTATCAACACAAGCTAAGAAAGTTGGGCTGTTCAGCCTGAAGAAGAGAAGTCTGCTTGGAGACCTTCCAGTATCTGAAGGGTAGTTACAAGGATGCCATAGAAGCACTATTCATCAGGGATTGTAGCAATAGGACAAGGGGTAACGGGTTCAAACCTAAAGAGGGGAAGTTCAGTTTAGACATAAGGAAGAAATTCTTCCCTGTGAGGGTGGTGAGGAACAAGAACAGGCTGCCCAAGGAAGTTATGAGTGCTCCATCCCTGGCAGTGTTCAAGGCCAAGTTGGACATGGCCTTGGGCAACATGGTCTAGTGTGACACATCCCTGCCCATGGCAGGGACATTGGAACTAGATGATCTTAAGGTCCTTTGCAACCCTCACCAGTCTACAAGTCTATGATCCCAAACACAAAGTCCATTATCTGGGCTGGGATGATCCCAAGCAAAAATTCTGGCTGGGCAGAGAATGGATTGAGAACAGTCCTGAAAAGGGTTTGAGGGTGTTGGTTAGCAAGAAGCTCAACAATACCACCTTCAGCCAAGGAAACCAATGGTACCCTCAGCTGCATCAGAATGAGTGTGACCAGCAGATCATGAGAAGTGATTCTTGTCCTCTACTCTGCTCTCATGAGAGCCCACTTGGAGTGCTGTGTCCAATTCTGGGGTCCTGAACACAAGCAAGACATGAACATGCTCAAGTGAGTCCAGAGGAGGGCCATGAAGATGACCAGAAGGCTGAAACACCTTTCCTCTGAAGACAGGCTGAGAGAGTTGGGGTTGTTCAGCTTGGAGAAGACAAGGCTCTAGGGAGATCTTAGAGCAGCCTTCAAGTCCCTAAAGGGGGCCTATAAGAAATCTGGAGGACATTTTACAAGGGCCTGTAGCACTAGGAAAAGAAGAAAAGGCTTTAAACTAAAAAGTGTAGGTTTAGATTAGATATAGGAAAGAAATTCTTTACTGTGAGGATGGTGAGACACTGGAACGGGTTTCTCAGAGTTGCAGATGCCCATCCCTGGAAGTATAAGGGGCTTTGAGCAACTTGGTTCAGTGGATGACGTCCCTGTCAATGGCAAGGTGAGTTGGAACTATATGGTCTTTAAAGTCTCTTCCAACTAAACCATTCTATGATTCTATTACATTATCTTGGAAATGGTTCCTTTTCTCTGTGAAATTTATGAACCGTTGGAGGAAATTCGTTCCTAATGTATTTCTTGGTTTAGTGATTGTGTTTGGCACTTACAGCATATTGCCTTAGACATTTCTTCATTGTCCAAGGCCAGCTGGGTATATTTTTATTTATTTTCAGATTATATTTTTCAATTATTTTAAGTTATTAACCTTGTCTCTCAGTCTTCCAACAGTCTAAGCCTGAACTTCACACAAAAAAATTAAAACTTTGACCAAGCGCAGCAGCAAACATAGCTGTAGTATTAATGCTTAAAATACAAATTAGTTTTCCCAGTTCATTTAACAAACGGACTGCAAATTATCACACAGTATATAAGGTTTTGATTTATATATCTTGTTTATTCAAATTAAAAGTAAAAATACAGATAAATAGGTAACATTATTTAATGTTTGATTTCTCTCAATATATTTGCTGTGTCTTGCCAAAAAGACTGTTAGAATAATAGTTTTCTCCTACTACTACAAGAAATACCTTTTAGTAATTTCACTTTGACCCTTTCCTGTGATGTTTTAGTCTTAACTAAACTACACTGAAGCAAATGGACAGTTCTAACTCATGTCTGTGGGGTCTTAATTCAAAGACTTAAACACAATGCAGACTGATTTTTGTGGTAACCTGATATTTAAAAGTAATGAACAAAAGAAGAATAGAATCACTTCTTATACAGAAAAGGGACTTCTTGAAATTCCATTTTATTTAGATAGCTAAACAAGAAAGAAGAAAAATCCTGCTGTGAAGCCAGAATACAGTTTCCTGATGATATATTGATTTGGTTAAACATTACTGAAAAAAATGGATCAACTAGATAAAGAAATAACCTTGAGAACCAGAGTAACAGAAACAACACAAAATTCAGTGTTACAAAATAAAGTTTGATGTAATGAATGTCATCTAAAAATGGCAAGAAAGAGGAATATCTATCTTAGTATCACAATGTATATATACTTCATCAAAGCATTAAAGTGTATTACAAGGTGACTGCAGACTGTCAAGCTGATGTAATTATGAAAAAAAGGTACATCCAGTGTAGGAGCTGTTAAGATGGGTGGTTCACTGTTGTGGTTTAAGCCCAGCCGGTAATTCAGAACCATGCAGCTGCTCGCTCACTCTTCCCACTTTTTCTCTCCACCCCGCTCCCAGAGGGATAGGGAGGCGAATAAAAGGAATGTAAATCCCATGGGTTGAGATAAGAACAGTCCAGTAACCAAGGTACAATACAAAATTACTACTGCTACCACCACCAATAATAATAATAAAGGAAATAACAAGGGGAGAGAATATAAAAACTAAAAGGGGAAAATTAAAAGAAAATAGTAAACACAAGTGATGCACAATGCAATTGCTCACTACCCAATGACTCATCACCAGCCCAACCGAAGCAGAAATCTGGGCCTTCTGGGTAACTCTCCCCAGTTTCTATACTGGGCATGATGTGCTGTGGTATGGAATACCCCTTTGGCCAGTTTGGGTCAGGTGTCCTGTCTCTGCTTCCTCCTGGCTTCCCCTCCTCCTTGGCAGAGCATGAGACTGAAAAGTCCTTGATCAGAGTAAACATTACTTAGCAACAACTAGAACATCAGTGTGTTATCAGTGTTGTTCTCAGACTAAAGTTGAAAATACAGTACTGTACCAGCTGTTAAGGAGGAGAAAAATAACTGCTACAGCTGAACCCAGGACATGCACGCAGAGAAAAGGAATATTAATGGTTTTCCCTACTGTAGCCACAGTAGAGTTCTCTAACTTGTGATAGAGATGTTCACTAGTCAGAGTTTAAATAATATATATCTCTAACCTAATTACAGGTGTACCACAATAGTCTAACAACTGCAATGATCTTATAACACTATAATGGCCTATCCACACGTTATTCATAAGTAATTTGCATAAATATGTGCTCAAATTGACCAACAAAGGGGCAAGGAACTGTGTGTGGTTGTTAGGAGGCTTCTCTTGAAGTCTCAAGGTAAGGAACAAGATACAGGACTGCAAATATGCAGAACATCGTGTAGTGGTAGTGAGAAAGATGACTGGTAAAACCATAACCAAGCTAAACAGTATCAGGAACAATTAATATTCCCCTTTCAGTGAAATGCAATTAACATTTAAAAAATCAGGCATAATTAAGAAAAACTGGGGAAGTTCACTTTGGTTCTGATTTTTGTTGTTGAGGAGCTCTGGTTCCTGATCACCTAAACTTTACCAACACCTTGTCATGTAAAGCCATACAGTATTCAGGAGTGTGCATTAGGTTTCCTTTTCATAGTTAGACCAAAGCAAAACTTCAAACAGGCATTTCCAAAAAACAAAAAAGAAATACCCTTCTCCCCCTCTACCTCCAAAATTGGTGTAAGTTTTCTTTTTCTTTAAGTCTGTTTCATACCAGGAAATTTATCCTGATATCTAAAATGCTGATTAAGAAATAATTTCTATTTTCATATTTCATTGGTATGTAGGAAATGGTCTGTAACTACAACTATGAAAATTCTATTATTTTCTTATGATTCTGTGCAAATGCAGGATAAATCTGGTGCCAGATTTCTTACTAGACTGATCTACGTATACAAATAAATAAACATTTATTTCTTTTGTTTACATTTCTAAATAAATTGTATCAGAGTATTATTTCAGTGTCCATACAAACCAACACTGTAACACTGGTGTATAATGATTCTGAGTTTTGAATTAGTTAATTAATTATGCATGCAATGCATAACTGCATGCAAAAGACACTGTCTTTGAAAATATACTGTGTGTTTAAACAAAATCTCATTGTGGAAGAGCAAAGTCATGTTTACATTTGTCTCTGAAGCTGTTAATTTCAATTTTTTTTTGGGGGGGGGTTCTGTTCTGGTTTTTTTTTTTTTTTTAGTTATATCATAATAAGCTACCGTGAAACATTGCGTTATCTGCAGATCTCTCTTGCAGTAAGAACTCTTTTTACTATAGAATAACATAATCATATAATCTGAACTATATATTTTAAAAATATTTTGATAGTCTATTATTTTGGGAAAAAATTGCTTGGTATTCTCTAGAAACTTTGATTTGGTTAAAATGTACTAAAATACACACTTTTTTTTTACTCTTTTATTCTTTTTTATAAAAACTTACAGTGAAAAATTACAGAAATCTGAAAGTCTTACTATAAAAACATCAAAATCTCAAGTTTTCAATGAGAGCTGTTTAAATGAACATCTCTGCATGTAAACAAATACATTTTAAATTCATCAAGATGACTAGTAAATATTCAGGTATAACACCACCTCATCAATTAAATATATTACATACTCATTTTTAATACACATAGGTATAAATGTAGAAAACAAATACATGCATGAGTTTTTAAAATACATAAAATACAACATATTATACTGCTTCTAGAAAATCTATAAATGTAAAACTGCTGAGCAGTACTGCAAAAAAAAAAAATCGTATTTGCCAAATTCTGGTAGTTTAAAATAGTTTAATGAGTTTAAGGAAGTTATGACATGTATCCATGATGAACTTTGCAACTGTCAATTAATTGTGGATAATGTTTTCAGTCACTATTGTGTAAATATTAATTCTGGATTCCTAGGTATCAAAGGTAACTTTGGGGGGAAAAAGTAGAACAGTTTTATTGTGGAGATAACCTACCTGTAGCAGTCTTAGGATATATGGATATGGTATTTCATAGGATCACTGTATATCATTGAAGAGGATATGGAGAGCTGAGTGGAATTTTATCAGAAAAATTCTACTCATCAGGTGCTTTCCACAGGGTCATGAGCTATTGACTTCAGAAGTATTTTGGAATGGCTCAGATGTCCAGTCTTAAAGAGATTGTTTTCCCTTGCATTCCTGAACCTTTCCCACACAGTAAGTTTTAGTACTGAGAGGTAGCCTGAATAAATGATTTTAAAAAATCGTATGATGACAGCGATCACACCTTAACATTTGGACCATTTCAGACTTCTTGCCTTGTGATATTTGCATTTGTGATGTACTGCTCTCACTTTGTCAGATAGGGTGATATATTTAATTTTCAACCTGTGATGTCATTGCTTACAACAGCTTTCAGAAAGATTATGCCACAGTTCTGAAGTAATGTGCTGATGTGTCAGCAGATTATTGGAAACTTCCCTTGGAAAAAGTCAGTGAACACTACTAAATGCCATGCTGAAACTGCGCAAGTAATATTTGCAATTGTCTCAGGCTTATACATCACTATCTCTGCCATCTGGTTTCTTAATATTGTATTCACATGTATGACATTTTATCAGCTTAAATATAATTGCCAAAAAATACATCCTCCTGGTTAGGTTTTAATGACCTATGTTTACTTTTGGAAAGCAGGTAGTGATGTGAAAGACCATAAAAACTTTCTGTAGTCAACATGCCTTTCATATTTCCAGTACTTAACAGATGAAGTTCTATAAACATAATTGAACCACTATGTATGCTGAAGCATGAAGTAACCTTGTTTGTTTTTAAAGTATAAACAATTGTTCAGGTTCAGTATATATTTCACATCCTTAATTTCTCTTATCAAAAGACAACTCTGATCACACAAAAAAGATCTATCAAAAATAAACTGTGTATATTGATATCTTCTGATCCTCACTAAAATATTTCCACATTAATCCAAGTATGCTCAGTCTGTAATACTTTGTCACTATTTATTCAGACTTAAATAAGGGCATGAACCTGAATTATTTCAGAGTTTTGCTTTTCAGTATACGATACTGGCTGGACCCACTCTGACAAGAAGCACTTGGGAGTCTGGATTTAGGAGTCTCCTCAGCATTACTGTGATCTGGGAGCTGCAGGAGTTCCATTTGGCTAAGACAAGAACAGTACTACTGAAAAGGAGGTTATAAAGGAAAAGCTAATACTGCTCTCAGTTCAGATGGAAACAAGTGGCAGGGGTGGACGGGGAGTGGGAGAAGAAGAAATGCTTTTACAAGCTCATTATAATGCAGTAAGGGAACTGTACAGATCAAATAACTATTTTCTGGTAGTGGAAGGCCCAGGTGAATAGAGGTGGAAGCCCTACAGACCTTTCGTAAAGCAATTAAGGGTGATATTTTCATACAGGAAAGTAGCATCTTTTAGAGAGCTTTTACGCCCAAATATCTGCTGTAGGGTCTGGGAGAACCATTACAGAGAGAGAAAGAAAAGGAAGTTTAAGTCTTTGAAAATAACCTTTTGGCAGAATACACTGAATTTTCTAGCTGTTCTGTAATCCTTAGGTGAAATTCTGGCTTTATTGTCATAGTGACAGAATGGATCATTGTCTATTGTAAAGCTGAGACTTTCTCCCTAAACTGAAGCATTCAAAAACCTGTGAAAATTCTAAATGTCTCTCCTGAGATAAACATATCACTCTTACTTTGAACTTTATTATTCATTTCTCCATGTAAATTATTTCTCTAACATTACTGAAAACCTTGTCCTTTCATAGTGTCACCTCAGTCACGCGACAATGGACACATAAGTCTCACAGTTCTCAGAGACGTGTTCCAGGAGACTTTTCTCCATATTTCAAATAAATTTTCAGGAGGAAGTGTAAGAAAAGATCTTACCCAAAGTCATAGCAGGAGTCTTCACATGGTGTCTTCAGTTCTCCTGTTCTTCTCCACTCTAAATAGGTCATATTCCTTTCTCCTACTTACTCTGACTTTACTTAAAATAACATTAAAAATGACAAAACATGGATTATATTTCTAAGAAGCTTAGTCTTCCAAATTGCAACATTAACAGTTAAGTGTAGGGTTTATGTGTGATTGCGTATTTTTTCCTCCACCTATTTTTTCATCCACCACTAGTTGTTCTACTTACAATTATAATGTTATCAGTTATCTTCTAGTGTATTAGAATGCTTTTTTTTTTGGCAAATAATTCTTCAAGACATTGTTGTGACAGCTGCTAAGCACCTCCTGAGGACAATCACTTAATTCCCTTTTGAAGGGAATAGGAAGCCAGCATGCTGTGAACTTCCTATGAACCTTATTCCTGATTAACAACAAGCAGAAGACACTCAGCACAAGGATGGATTGAGCCACTGTGTATGTGTTTTGAATTTCTTGCCCCATGATTTTGATGAGGCAACTTGTATTTGCCTGATAACAAACTCCAAAGGGAATCTTCTATCAACTTTGATATTGGCTTTGGATAGAAAGCTCTTTATTCCTATTAAGCTCGAAAAGCACAGACCTGAAGGTTGCAGTGTCAGATTAAAACAAAGAACACGACATGTCATCTCAGCTTCTACCTGTCAGACACGCACTTCTGAAATATTTATGGGCTTCGTTGTTCTGTCAAGTATAAGGCATTCTTGTTAACATTTGGACATAATTTAGGGCATATTTCATAAGCACAGCTGTTAAATATTTATGACTAACACTCATTACTTAAGAAGCACTTCATATATACATACTTTTTAAATTATTAATAAAGAGAGTTTGGACAGGTCATGTTTTTATTACCATGCACTTCTGGAAATTAACTTTTCATATATTTCTGTATAAATAACCTGAGGGTCTTACCATCTTTTTTTTAAGACATGACTGTTGAAATGCCTCTGTTCTTTTAACCCTTCATATACAAGACTACTGTTACAGAACTTTTATACAGATACAACCTGATCTGATTGAAGATGTCTTTGCTTGTTGCAGTGGGGTTGGACAAGATGACCTTTAAAGATCCCTTTGAACCAAAACTATTCTATGATTTTATGATTCTACTGTTTTGGTTTGTGGAGGGGGAGTGTGTACTGAACTAAGTGCAAAAGAGTATAGAGATATTGACAAAGTTCAGATCTCTTATGAATATATATAGACAGTAATTCAATGCTCTTAAATAGACAGTGTGCACTGATTACAGCAAAAGGTAATTAAATCTCATAACGATTAACATCAATATCTAGATGCATATCCTGTTTCAGAATATCCTCACTTCTGTCTGTGGCGTCTCTTTGTTAATGCTCATCACTCAATTTACTTAGTTCAACACTGATTGTGTACTACTGTTGTGAGAAGACAACAGCTAAAACTAAACTTGTAACAGCTCTCATTCAAGACCTAGTGCTGCAGAAACTCCCATTTTAGCTCTGAAGATACCTAACTCAATATCTGCTGGAGATTACCACACTTGGTTTTAAACTTGGGAAGACAAATAGCTAAAATACAAGTATCAACCACATACTGTTTGTTCTGTCAGGATGTAATGAAAGAACACGGCCCATCTTAGAGCCAACATCTCTCATTTCTAACTTGATAATTCTAAGAGAGGCTTAGGATGATGCTTATCAAGACATATCTCTACAACACAGCAACTTGTCTCCCAGTTCTGATTATTCAGCATAAACTATGTATTTGCAGATCCATTCATTAAGACTCTTCCTCCAAACAGGGACATTGTAGATCAAGTTGCCTGGAGTGTCATCCAATCAAGTTTTCGTTATCTCCAAAAGAAAGACAGTTTTCACTTCAACTCCTGAAAATTCTGTAAGATGCTGGAATATCAAACTATGCAAGATGAGTTTGTGCTCCTGTGATGGGTTTTTTTTGTACTAAAAAGAGTGATACTACCTCTTAAGTTCGTTAATTAAAATTTATGGATAAAAAAGTTTTCTTTAAAAATAATTTTTAATAATGGATAATAGTTGCAAGTGATAAATTAAGACATTATTAACTTTACAATTAAAGACTGTTGTTTAGGTAAAATTGGAAATGACATCTCAGCTGGCTTTTTTCATTGTATGCATTATCTTAAGACCAGAATTATCTGGAAATTTACTAGAAAAACTTTTCTGCTACTGTGCTTAAAGATGGTTAGAAAGAAGAACAAATGTTCCAAATGAACATCTCCTTCCCTAATCAGGAGGAAAAGATCCAGCTTTTCACCTACTTCATAAAAAAAATTTCAAGCTTACTTCCTAGTTCTTAGGTAATGGACTAACTCATTGTATTGCTAGGCTATTTTTACTCCTCTTTCATAGGAACAACTTGGATAACTGGCTTAATTGGCACATTCCAAACTTACCCCTGTTCTTAACCTGTTTGAAACACAAAGACACAACTTCGTAACTGAAGTACTATCAAAGACACCACTTTTTCCAAACTTATTTCTGATTCTTTGTCCTGGGTTCAGCTACAGCAGTCATTTTTTCTCCTTCTTAGGAGCTGGTGCAGTGCTGTGTTTTTGACTTTCAGTCCGGGAACAATGCTGATAACACCGATGTTTTTAGTTGTTGCTAAGTAATGTTTACTCGGACCAAGGACTTTCTCAGTCTCATGCTTTGCCAGAGAGGAGGGGAAGCCAGGAGGAAGCAGAGGCAGGACACCGGACCCAAACTGGCCAAAGGGGTATTCCATACCACAGCACGTCATGCCCAGTATAGAAACTGGGGGGAGTTACCTGGAAGGCCCAGGATGCTGCTCGGGTTGGGCTGGGTATCAGTCGGCGACTGGTGAGCGGTTGTGTCATCTTCCCTTGTTATTTCTCTTATCATTATTATTGGTAGCAGTAGTGGTTTGTATGATACCTTAGTTACTGGAATGCTGTTATCTCAACCCGTGGGAGTTACATTCCTCTGATTCTCCTCCCCACCCCTCCGGGAGCGGGGGGAGGAAGGAAAAGGGGGAGGAGTGAGCGAGTGGCTGCGTGGTTCCAAGTTGTCGGCTGGGCTTAAACCACGACATTCTTCAAAGTCAAGATCAAGTATACCATTTGAAATGCTTTAAGGTATCCAAAACATCTGTGTAGGTAGTACTGAGGAGCTAGGATAGACCCATGACCGGGCTGCCAACTGGAGGTGAGGCATAGTATCCTCAGGCACCTGAATGAGATTAGTAAAGATTTTTTTCGAATACCGCAGACTTCATGTTTAACTTGAAGCTTATATTGCCTCCAATCCATACATGGAGTGGGGGTACACTTTTCAGTAATGCTGGTTTACACCAGTATATATATATACATGTGAGCTAAAAGTTTAAGCTCCCAACGGAGTCAATGAAGGTATAGCCATTATACTCAATGGAGATCAGGAATTCGCTCACCAGGGTTCCACTGATCACATGCAGGTGTCTTTAATTTGGTTTGTTTCTTTGCAGTGCCTACTACAACTAAAGATACCACACAGAATCTAAAGCACATGGAGGCCAGGCTGGGTAAAAGATATTAACTAACATTACATGCCTATCCTATTGGTTTTTTTATGGCAGCTAATCCAAATTTAATGGGAATTTAGGCAGTCATGTCATTATATACATTAGAGACTCATATATAATTGAGCAAACTCTCTCCCATTATGTGTACACAGAAGCCAAGTCTAATTCTAGTGTCAGTTAATAGATTAAAGAGAAGCTCATATAGATGTTACTCTGCCTTCTAGTAGGATGGGCAATACATTTCTTGGCAGTTTGGATCCTTGAGCAGAAATATGGAGAAAGAGGCAAACCTGAGCTCTTAAAGAAGATAGGTTTGTTCCAGTTAGGAGTTGAAATTACAGGTAAACACTGAGACCACCAATGTTTCTAATATGAAATACACATAGTAGTACATATACTAAGGTGTATGAAAAATTTATCAGAGATTTCATAACAGTTTTATAATTTAATATAAATGTTTAGGGTTTGATTTTTTTTTGCCTCTTCAAAGTTCTAGTCTTCTGTGCCCTTCTCACTTTTAAAGCATGTGTTGTAAAATTATATAGATTGAAGTCTTGATTCATATCTCTGATTTCAATGGAAAAAACTTCTGCTTACTAAATTCAACATTGAATTGTTGCTGCAAATATACGTTTATATTCATCTGGCTGATAATTAGTTGCAATTCAGCTTTCCAGTTAATTAAATTATTTTGAAAGTTATAAATTAATTTTTTTCTGCTTTTTAGGTTTTCAGGCAAAAAAACCAATTGAAAATTACTTTAACTTCCGTTGTGATACACTATTACAGATATATATTGAACATTTATTTTAAGACATCAAATGGTGAGCAGTTCTCTGAATTATTAGGTGAAAAAAAAATCATAAATTTCTGATGTGAATTTGTTTGACTTCATAGTGAAAGCTATATAGTTTTTCTTCCAAAGTAGAAAAGCAGGAAATATCCTATTTCTAACAGCTGTTTATATTTTAACTTCTCTTTTGCACCTTTTTCATAACCCTTCTGTATTTCTGATGTAAGACACTTCCCAGTGTTTTTTACAATGAAACACATCAATATTACAACATATATTTTGCAAGGGTGAATATCTTTAATTGCATTACCATTATACTGACAAGCCAGGAGAAAGAAACTAGTGATTAGAGCAATGACATACAAAAACCTGATAGAAGCTAACAGAAATATTGTGATATTTTAAATGGACATTAAAAAATACCAAAGGGGGTATAGGCTATGAACATTCAGAAGTTGCTTATCCTAAAGATTGGAATGAAAAAATAAAGTCCTGACTTTGCACTCCTTTTTGCTAACATCATCTTCATATCCTTTGCAACTTTTTTAGTTGATCTCTAAGCATATCTGCTCTACGGAGGCAGAAATGTACAGATACACAGGATAGCCATAAGTAAGGTAGTTTAGGTATCAAGAGCAATTTACCAGCAGCAGCAGCAACCTCAGTGTTGTCTAATTTGCCATGCTTTTCAGTAGAATGCCAAACTAGATTGTTCCCAATACAAGATAGCTTTGTTTACAGATAACTCTATACACTACACTACCCTGTAGCATAGCTTCAGCTATAAGCACACAAATTGTTAGCGTCTTAAGCTAGGGTCTGAATTTTCACTTGCATTGTGTGAGGGTTCAGTAAGCTCACAAGCATATTATAAGCAATAAATAGCAAAATGTGGACTCGTGGCAATTATCCAGGCCTCTAAACCTTGTATTTACAAATCTAAGGCATTTTTCTGAATTACCTCCTTATCCTAAATGTTTCAAAATTGAACAAGCGGAACAAACCAATGCTGTGTAGACTTACACAGGCTATCTCTAAAGAGTTACTCCCTGTGCTAGTTTTGGCTGGAATAGAGTTAATTTTCTTCATGGTAGCTAGTATGAAGCTATGTTTTGCATTTGTGAACAAAACTGTTGATAATACAGATATTTCGTAGTTATTGCTGGGCAGTGCTTACACAGTGTTCTGTTCTGCTTCTTATGCCATCTCACCAGCAAGTACGCTGCGGGTGAACAAGACATTGGGAGACAACACAGCCAGAACAGCTGGCCCCACCTGACCAAAGGGATATGCCGTACCATATGACATCATGCTCAGCATATAAAACTGGGGGAAGAAGTAGGAGTGGAGGGGATGTTCAGAGTGATGGTGTTTTTTCTTTCCAAATAATCATTACACATTATGGAGCC
>NW_009937781.1:17448-27533 GCF_000696875.1 Nestor notabilis
GCTGAACACCTGCCTACTGATGGCAAGTAGTGAGTTAATTTCGTGTGCTTCTTGGCTTATGTGTGGCTTTTGCTTTACCTATTAAACTGATTTTATCTCAACCCATGAGTTTTCTCACTTTTACTCTTCTGATTCTCTTCCCCATAACACCAAGTAAGAGTGAGTGAGTAGCTCTAAGGTGCTTAGTTGCTGGCTAGGGTTAAACCACAGCACCATTCTATGAAGTAATGTAGGTTTCTAAAAGCAAAGATACCTTGAAAACTAACCAGCGGTAGTCCAGGTGGCACACTAAGATGAGCGGTACAGCTTTTGTTGCCTGAGCTAGCTTGCCTGTCTTCAATTGCCTCAGATAGCTGCATAGCACTGCATGTGTTTGACTGACTACATAGACTTATCTGTGCAGAAGATAACTGGAGAATAGGATTTATTTTCAATTAAATACGTCAACATTTTTTGGGGGGAAAAAGTTTTTCCCTCACCATATTAAAAATAAAAATTTCTCAAAAATTCCAGTTAGGGATTTCTTTTGCATGCATTCTTGCTTTATGAAGACACTTACCAATTTTGATTAGTGCCTTTGAGCAATGAACTTCTGAAACCTGGTCATTCTGAGTTTCAAATGAACCAATTTTCAGGCTCAGGTAGACAGGCAGCCAGGTTAAGTAATGAAAAGTGGTCCATTCAGCCTTTCTGTTCTCTCTCATATATTTCCTTGTCACTCAATCTCATCTCCTCACTGTTTGCCTTGTCAGTATTACTTCCTTATTCTCATGAGTAATTTTATTTGAAAAACGTGGTTGTAATTGAAATTTTCTATGGAATTTGTACCACACTGAAAGAATATTCTATATTCTTCCAAAATCATTAATGCAGAAAATTTCTAGCCAGTTCTAGTAATTAATACAAACTGCATAGAACTGCACTATTTTGAGACTGGAAGCTTCTGCATTGATTTTTCCTTGATATCTCACTCTGGTCCCCTCTTTGCCTTGTATTATGGTGTAATTTCTTACAAAGTATTTACGGGGCAGGAGGAGAGAAAACAACAATGTTTGCAGCTATGATTTTAGCTTTCTCCCTTTTGTCTGACATATTTTTTTCAGCAGTAAAATCTGTATTGTGTTTCTATTTTGGAGAAAGTGAGAAGTCTTTTGATTTCTTGATAAAAAGAGGAAAATGTGTTTCTAAATAATTAAGAACATTGTAGTCTCAATTGGAAAAGTTCAAGGGCAGTGACAATGCAGTTTGAACTAATTGTTATTTCATCTTCAAAAATCATAATTAAATGTCTCAACAGAACATTAAACATGAATCTTATATTGTCAAGAAAATGTTACATTTAGTAGTATTTTTAACGAGTTCATAAAAACAAATTAGGTCTTCATCCCATTTAAAGAAATGTCTGCCCTATTGATTTTTAGAAGAATAAACAGACATTCAATGCTGTGATTTAGTTCTATATTTCTTTCTCTGTATACATCCTAGCATTGTAGCAATTCATTTATAAAGTAGAACATATGTGAAATTGAAGACTTGCACATCGTAATCAACGCATGATAAAGAGGATTGTAAGAAAAAGATAAAGATTGTCTACTTAGTTTGTTGGTTTTTTTTAAAAAAAGCACCAGACAGTACAGTAAAGTTTTTTAGAAAAAGTCTTCAGATGGTACTCCCAGTTATCTGTTAAATTCATATCAATATGATCACGAATGGTAAAAAAAAAACAAAAAACAACCAAGCATTAAGACTATTTCCTTTCCTTGATGTACCTTTTTTTTCACTACAAATAGGTAAGTTCAAGTTGATTTTCTTTTTTTTTTCAGTCAAAATGCCTGTATTCTTACAATTCAGGGTATCACAATATAAATTATGGTGCTAAGATGTCAGAAATGAGATATCTTTTTACTATCTTTTTTGAATACTGACAAGGAGACTAAATAAATGGAAATATTAGAATGCATGCAAATCCAAACTAGCTGCAATTAAATTGTGGCTGTAACAAAGTAATTTACAATTACCATTAATTTGCCATTCTTTAAAAATGTTAAATTTACCAGTAATTTGCCATTGTTTAAAAAGTGAAAAAAATTACATAAAAAGATAAAAATGGCTAAACAAGCACAATCAAATAGGACTCTTAGAAGAAAGCTCAGTTATGAATTTTACTAAATAGTTTTATTTATCGTATTATACAAGTATCATATATGAAACATCATTCTCATTGGACATACATGGCATAGCTAAGTGTAAAATATATGTGAACACATTCTCCCAAATTTCTAGACATGAAGTAACACTATGATTAACAATAAAGTTTTTCTGAAATACCTTCAATACATGATTTTCCTCACTTTATACTATTATGTAATAACTGATATTTGTGCCAAATGAGTTCAAATAGCTGGTACAAAACAGTAGCATGGCACATAACATGGATGTTGAACCCAATATAAACAGGTGTCAGTTATGCTGTAATATGCAAACCACTGGGATATTTGGGATATTATTTTTTAATTCAACCAATTCCTTAATTATCCTCACATATTATTATAGCCTGTTAAGGCTTTGTTCTTTTTGCAATGCAGGTTTCCATTTTGATTTTTTTTTTTTTTTTTAATAGAAGAATAAACAAAACTTAGTCTCATCATAATAGAAATAATTGCTATAAGCTAGAATTTCTGGGCATTGCATTAACATTCAAAAATGGCCTTCTTATGAGCTCTAACCATAGCTTTCAAAAAATGATACCTTCCAATAGCTTGCAGGTGCAGGCACCATCTGCACAGAAAAATTCACTGGCTGTGGGCCATTACAATGTTACCATACAATATCTGTCACTAAATTACAATGTCAAGTTGGTAATGTATTTTCCCCACATTTGTGAACTTTAATTGTCTGTTTGATTTTATATGGTAATATTTTACAAGTAAACACAATCATGAGAGCATGTATTGTAGATGCACAAATAATTTAAACAGTCAAGCTGGATTACTTTTAATAGTGCAATATTTAAATTTGGTTTGTTTGCTACTTTATAGATAAAACTCAGGATGTATAAAGCTCTAACTGTTGGAACATAACGTATTCAGTGTTCGTTCATTCCAAGAATAATAATTGTCATAAGCAGACAAACAAACAATAGCTCAAATAAACAAATAGACTATAAAATCAGACTGTTCTCCTTACTACCAAAGTTGCCTGGTGTGCAGAACAATTTTGTATGTCTAAACCCCCAAAGTATTAAAGAACTCATATCATTAGAAGAAACAGATGTTCTAGTGGTACAAATTCAACTTTCAAGTAACTTCTCAGAAAATGGTGCAGTTCCATTAGGATAAATACAATCATTGAGTTCAACTATGCAAAATGACTCATTATTTCTCCTTATCATATGTAAATCATAAAGTGTATACACATCTTGTTCAATAAATAGTATCAAATAAAGAAGCCTTTTTTTTTTAATTTTCTACAGCACAAATCTGTTTGAAGCAGTGACAACCAGCTTCAGTCACAATTCACTCATGACGAGTTTAATCAGTAGTTACAATCTAATAGCTTGAATATGGGTCAATGCTTATGACTTCAATTTCCTCTCTTCTCAAAATCAGTATTTATCTTAGCGTCAAAGTGACAGACACTGGTTAAAGTTTTGACACTGTGCCAAGACATATGCAGACAAGTATGCAGCTATGTTGATATCTCTGCCTATGCATGTGTAAATTTTAGCCACAGGTTTTCAACGTAATATTCTACCATTTGTTACAATTGAACTCATCACTAGGAGAAGCTATAAATATAAAACCAACAAAAGAAAAGCAAAAAGGCAAAAGACAAAATATTTCATTCTCAGTAGGCAGCACACTAGTGTGGACTGCAAATTCCATGTCCTAAGCATAATTTGTCAGGAGATCAACTCATGTTCATAGATACTCATCACAGCTGGTGTATGAGGCATCAGTAATTGAAAGGTCACAGTCACAACACTATAATCAACATTTTGTCATCTCTTCCAATATAGGATTGTATTTTCAAGGCTTGAAAGCTTTCTAAAATTCAAATTCTCTCTAGAAATATTTTGATATAAATGGATTTAGCATAAAAGGTTTCTTTTTTTTTCAAGATTGAAAAAAATCTTCAGTTTTGTCTCAGTCAGACAGCATGAATATAATTTCAAAATAAAACCGTGTTCCAATTGTATCTTTAGACAATTATTTCTGCTCACAATCCTGTCTTTCCTCACCTTGAAGATTTTACAATAATGAAATGTGACAGGTATTTAAACACCATTATGAATTTAAGATCTTGAAAAACACAGTTTTTCAAAAAAACTGAAATCTAGAAGGTACATTTCTTCTGCTTGTAATTTATAATAAATAATTTAATCAATCACATTATTGGTTAGTAATAACCAATATTTTGGTACAAGAGAAATTTATGTTGTCTTTCTGAAATATGTGGCTTCACAGGGAGATGAGGCACAGACTCTCAAAGGTACCCTGATATGATTTGTTATAGAACATACAAGATAAAAGTAGCAAAACCTAGAAACATACTCCAAAGTCCCAGGATAATATTTTCCTTCCCCATGTCTTGAACTATATTTCCCATCTAACTGATGATGCTAGGAAAAGGAATCTTATATATATTCTTAGAGACCAATTCAGTAAAACAGGTAAATGGTAAAATAGATTATAATAACATTCTCTGAATTCCAGCAGATAGACGTGGTATTTTTTCTCATTCTTTTTCCATATTCCAAACAGTTTCAGCCATCTAGCCCAGTCATCTAGTTCAGTGATTATACTTTTAAGGGAAATAAATTGATTTGTCTTTGTTTTTTTTTTAATGAATGTTTGTCTGCTGATGTACATTGAGTAGAGATTAACACAATATGTTTCATAATACACGTCAAAAAAGTGAAACAGGTCTTTTCTTAAGAGAGTCGATAGAAATTACTTAACTTTTTTGGGATGCATAACTCATCTCAAGAAAGGCAGATCTCACGAAGTCATTTTCCCCTTCATTCATCTGGTTAATTGTGCAGCAATCTCTACAGGACCAGGTGGACAGACCATGGAAAGCAGGTTGTCCTGGGTTCAGCTACAACAGTCATTTTTTCTTCTTCTTAGTAGCTGGTGCAGGGCTGTGGTTTTGACTTTCGGCCTGGGAATAACGTTGATAACACCAATGTTTTTAGTTGTTGCTAAGTAATGTTTACTCCAACCAAGGACTTTCTCAGTCTCATACTCTGCCAGGGAGGAGGGGAAGCTGGGAGGAAGCAGAGACAGGGCACCTGACCCAAACTGGCCAAAGGAGTATTCCATAACACAGCCTGTCATGCCCAGTATAGAAACCAGGGAGAGTTACCCGGAAGGCCCACATTACTGCTCGGGTCGGGCTGGGTATCAGTCAGGGGGTGGTGAGCAATTGCATCCTCTCCTCTTCTTATTTCCCTTATAATTATTATTATTAATGGTAGCAGTAGTGGGTTTGTATTATACTGGACTGTTACTGGACTGTTCTTATCTCAGCCTGTGGGAGTTACAGTCTTTCGATTCTCCTCCCCATCCCTCCAGGCTTGGGGGGAGGAAGAAGGTGGGGAGTGAGCGAGTAGTTGAGTGGTTCTTAGTTACCTGCTGGGCTTAAACCACAAGATAGGTAAAAGCAACTGAGGAGAGTTTCAGGGTGCCTGTGGTAGGCCTTTAGCTATTATAGATGTAAGTGGGACCAGGAATTTTTCTTGTAACTGATTTAATGACAGTGAAAGTGTGACGAAAGCTGAGAGACTATCTGTTCCAGGGATCAAAGGATTCTGGGTAAAGAAGGAACATAAACCACACATATACCCTAAAATGCTAGAAAGTTTATTGCAAGATCCAAAATAGATGTGAAGTCCAGAGACATACCAAGCTAGAAAGAGAGATAACTAAAGACTACCAAAGAATAGATTAAGCACGGATTCTTACCAACCTACACATTTGTTCAATGACCAAGAGGCCAGCTCCGAGGTGCACTGAGAGAAACGGGGTGGCAGGCACTACTTTTGCAGGCATCCCCACACAGGTAATGTCAACCATAAAAGGTAGTTGGATCCTCCTCCTTCCCTAACTCTCTCGTACCCGGGGCCTTTTATGTGCCAAAAAGTGCCAAGTCATCCCGATGCAGTGGGCCAGCCTGCGTCAGAAGGAGTGGCCCCACCAGCCTCCCCTTTTCCGTGCACTTTCATCCTGATCCAGGGGGCCAGCCTGCTCCAGGAGGAGTGGCCCTGCCGGCTCCCCACAATGCACACTCACTCTAGATAATCGGGGTGGTCCACCACAGACCAATTCCAGTGTTATACCCGTCTAATAGCAATACATATGTGCTTTTTTTATCTTGATCAGGATGGTCCACCATGGACCAATTTTTACGGTGTTAGACCCATCTAACACACTATCCAAGAGAAAAATCTTTATTTTTCCTATTTCATATACTTAAATACTTTCTCTAATCTTACAGTACTGGCTCTGTTGAAGAATGATGGTGGTTTAAATGGATCTTTGCTCTAACAGAACACTGGAGTTATCATATTTTTATGCATATATGAAGTTTATTAACATATTCTTCTTGCATGAAACTGCATAAAGCATGAAATACATCTCATCCTTTTATATCAAATATTGAGAAAATCATAATTCTGGGTCTAAATGTTTCAACCAATTATATGCTTACCAGTGTGACCTTATTTTTCATAAAATTATCTCAGTTTTAATCTATTTCCTTCAAAGGCTTCTATGAGAACCACAGAAGACCATTCTAGAGAAGCTCTTCAGTGGATTAGGGCTCAGATGAAGAAAGAATTTTCCAGTCACATACGTTATGTGATAAAACAAAACATAGAGGTGAAGGAGAACCACATCTTTAGGAAAAGAGATGCATCCCAGGTACCCTGAAGAAGAAAAACACACTGTCTAAATCATGCAAGCATATTTACTAGTATACTAGTAAAATAAGGGAACTCATATAGGAGGCTGGTTTTGAAAGTAAGGCACTTCAAAAAGAAATGTGCTGTTCTTTATATTTCTTGTGTTACATTTATTATACTGTAAATCAGAGAATAAAGAAATATCCAAAATTGTGACTTCTTCCCCCAGCTATACTCAGAATGTATCATAGTTTATAATTACATCTAAAATCAAAGAGTCCTTCCCCTTGTTAAACTTTTACCATTGAAATAAAATAAACTAACGTATGATAAACACTTTATAACAATGTGTGCGTACTATTATTAGATAATACACTTGACTCCCAGCTACATCTTGTTACGAGCACCTATTACAGTGACTGAACAAATTTATTCTACAAAATTCTCTTTTTTTGCTTTGGCAGGAGCCTTAATTGAGCAAGAAATGTTTATCTCTTCTGGGATTTAAAGAATGAGAAGCATACCAAGTTTGCGATTTTCTCTGCAAGACTCTGAAATCTCATATTTGTAGGCATTTCATGTCCAAATGTGGTGTTTCTGCAATAAGTTACTCTATACTTATTTCCTCAAAGATACATGTAAGAATTTTAAGTATAATCTCTGAATAAGCAGCATTAACAGATAATTTTTAGCACAATTTAAAATAACTTCATGGACAGAATTATATTAATGCAGTAACTACCACATTGTGATACTTGTGATTCTAAACCAATTCAGCTCCAGGTCAAAAGTAGTTTTCTAAGTCTAAAAGAACAATATTCAGAAAATTATATATATTCAAATAAGAAAGAAAAATTATGTTGTTCTGGATCAAACGAGTTTGTCTCATTGTCTTTTGGATAGGAAAAATATTTTATTTCTTTTCCCTGAAACACTACATTTTAGTGATTTGCAAGGTAAGATTGAGTTTGTTACACTGATTCATCTCTATTCAAGTATTTTGATCTTGGCTTTCTGAAAGAGGAAGATTTGGAGTGGGAAAATGTTTGGATGCCAACATGTTACTGCTCTTGTTATTTCCACAGATCCACAAAATCACAGCATGAATAAGGTTAGAGGACATTTTTGGAGATAGCCTATTCCAAACCCTTCTGCTCATAGTGGGATGAACTAGAACAGGTTTATCAGGGTTGTATCCACTCAGTTTCGAAAACCTTCAGGAATGGAGACTGCACAACCATTCCAAGCAAGCTTTTCAAGTGTTTGGTGACCCTAACAGTAACAAAACTAAACAAAACAAACAAACAACAACAACAAAAAAAATTAAATAAATTTTCCTGTACTTGAATTTTTTTCCATTTCCTCTTCTCTGTTCTGAAGAGTTTGGCTACATCTTCTTTACACCCTTGATTCAGGTGATTTTAAAAATTGATAAGATACTCCTGAGCCTTCTCTTCTCCAGGCTGATCAGTCACAGCTCTCTTTGCCTTCTCTCCTTGTATGAAAGATACTCCAATCCTTTAATCATGCCTTTGCTGGACTTTCTCCAGTATGTCTATGCTTCTCTTGCACTGAGAAGCCCAGAACAGGTCACATCACTCCAGGTTAGCCTTTAGTTAAGTTGAAGATGTCCCTAATCATTGTAGGGGCTTGGACTAGATGTCCTGTAAAGGTCCATTCCAGCCCAAGATTTTCTATGATTCTATGACCTGAAGTCTATGTGCTGCCTAAAACAGACGATATTGGGGGTGAACTTCCTAGTTGCAGACAAACAGGTACCATATGTGTTTAATGTCATCACTTCAGAGAAATTTTCTCTGAAATTCTTAAATAAATTATTACCTTCTTCTGTGCTTAGAGTTTTCAAATGTTTGTGTTAAGGTACTGTGGGAGTACTAGGTCTGAGTCAGTAGACAATTTTAGAGTTTTCCACATTAATTCATTGATTATTTCAATGGATAATAAAGTCAGCTCTTACTTAACTGTCACTCCATTCATCCAGAAAGGAAAATGATGCTCTATATCCTGCAAACAGAGTACGATCAGACATCAGGATACCATTCAAACATACCTTATCCTGTAAAAAAAAAAAACCCTAAACACTGTAGAAATCTGCTTTACAGCAGTAAGATTGTTTGTTGAAATTAACTTAAAATATAGATATCTTTGAGAGTCAAGTAAACCTAAAATAGCCACATTTGTCATGTAAACCTGTAGTTCAATTGTTCAGCTCTGGCACTCCTAGTAAGAACATGGATTTGCATTAGATTTTCATATGAGTTACTTATAAAGATCTTCCCCCACAGTTTCAGCTTGGCTTTCCAGTAAATGTCAAGTGTTCACATTGTTAGCCATCTCTGATGTAGCAAGGTAATACCCAGTTCCAGTTTGCCTACTGATCCAACTTTATACATTGGTAAAATGTAAAATTCTATTGTACTTTCTGCATTCCTATTGAAGGAGACAATAACACACACGCATGAAAAATGTTTGTTAAAATATAAGTACATCATTGAGTTTGTTTAATACATTTTATGTTAATCATTGAGTCAGAGAATTGAAGAATGGTTAGGGTTGGAAAGGATCTTAAGATCATATAGTTCCCACCCCCCTGCCACGAGCAGGGATGTCTCACACTAGACCATGTCACTCAAGACTCTGTCCAACCTGGCCTTGAACACTGCCAGGGATGGAGCATTTACTGCTTCCTTGGGCAAGCTGTTCCAGTGCCTCACCATCCTCACAGAGAAGAACTTCTTCTTTATATCTAACCTAAACTTCCCCTGTTTAGTTTTAACCCATTCTGCCCTGTCCTACTGCTACAGTCCCTGATGAAGAGTCCCGCCTCAACATCCTTACAGGCCCCCTTCAGATGCTGGAAGGCTACTCTGAGGTCTCTACACATTTTTCTCTTCTCCAGGCCAAAAAGCTCCTATTTCTGTAGCCTCTCTTTGGAAGGTGCCCGAGCCCCCTTATCATCCCCGTGGCCCTCCTCTGGACTTGCTCCAACAGCTCCATGTCCTTTTTATGTTGAGGACACCAGAACTGGACACAATACTCCAAGCGAGGTCTCATGAGAGCAGAGTAGAGGGGCAGGACCACCTCCTTCGACTTGCTGGTCACGCTTCTTTTGATGCAGCCCAGGATACAGTTGGCTTTCTAGGCTGCAAGCGCACACTGC
>NW_009937781.1:27618-32970 GCF_000696875.1 Nestor notabilis
TGCCGGGGGTGTTGCCTACCCAAGTGTAGGACCTCGCACTTGTCTTGGTTAAACTTCCTAAGGCTGGCATTGGCCCACCTCTCTAGTGTGTCAAGGTCCCTCTGGATGGCATCCCTTCCCTCCAGCATATCAATTGAGCCACACAGCTTGGTGTCATTGGCAAACTTGCTGAGGGCGCACTCAATCCCACTGTCCACGTCGATGATAAAGATGATGAACAACACAGATCCCAACACTGATCCCTGAGGGACACCGATCCCTGAGGGACACTACTTGTTACCGGTTGGGCATTGAGCCATTGACCACAACTCTTTGCATGCAGCCATCCAGCCAGTTCTTTATCCACCGAGTGGTCCATCCATCAAATTGGTGTCTCTCCAGTTTAGAGACAAGGTTCTCGTATGGGACAGTGTCAAATGCTTTGCACAAGTCCAGGTAGACGACATCAACTGCTCTGCCGCTGTCCATCAGTTCTGTAGCCCCATCATAGAAGGCCACCAAATTGGTCAGGCAGGATTTCCTCTTAGTAAAACCATGCTGGCTGTCACCAACCACCTCACTGTTTTTCATGTGCCTCAGCATGGTTGTCAGGAGAATCTGCTTCAAGATTTTGCCAGCACAGAGGTGAGACTGACTGGTCTATAGTTCCCCAGGTCTTCCACCTTCCCCTTCTTGAAAATTGGGGTTATATTTCCCTTCTTCCAGGCATCAGGAACCTCATCTGACTGCCATGATTTTTCATATATGATGGACAGTGGCTTAGCAACTTCATTCGCCAGCTCCTTCAGGACCCGCAGATGGATTTCATCAGGTCCCATGGACTTGTGCATGCTCAGGTTCTTAAGATGGTCTCAAACCTGATCCTCTCCTACAGTGGGCCTAAGGTCTTCATTCTCACAGTCCCTACATCTGTCTTCCAAGACCTGATCAGCACGATCAGAACACTTGCAGGTGAAGACTGAAGCCAAGAAGTTATTGAGAAACTCAGCCTTCTCCAAATCAAGGGTAGCCAGTTCTGTTTCCTTCTGGAGAGGGCCCACATTATCCCTAGTCTGTCCTTTGTTTGCAATATCTTTATAGAAGCCCTTCCTGTTATCTTTTACATCCCTGATTCAATTCTTTCTGGGCCTTAGTTTTCCTGACTAGGTATCTGTCTTCCCAGACAATGTCCCTGTATTCTTCCCAGGGTACCTGTCCTTGCTTGAACCTTCTGTAAGTTTCTTTTTTCCTTCTAAGTTTTCTCAGCAGTTCCTTAACCATCCATGGAGGTCTCCTTGCCTTCTACCCCATTTCCTTCTTGTCGGGATGCAACACTCCTGAGCTTGAAGCAGGTGATCCTTGAATACCAACCAGCAGTCTTGGGCCCCCTGCCCTCTAGGGCTTTATCCCATGGAACATTACTAAGCTGGTTCCTGAAGAGGACAAAGTCTGCTCTCTTGAAGTCCAGGGTAGTGAGCTTGTTTCATGCCCTTCTCATTGACCTGAAGATCTCAAACTCAACCATCTCATGATTGCTACAGCCAAGGCTGCCCTGTAGCATCACATTTCCAACCAGCCCCTCCCTGTTGGTGAGCTAGAAGTTAATATATACAAATCTAAATTTCATAATGAAAATATTTTATTTTATACTTATAAGTAAAATGAACATTGAGTTAATAGACTTTTAGTTAATTGGACATACCTATTTGAATGTGGGTATGCTGTTTGATGTTTATGATCATGGTAACTGCAAATACATAGCGCTGAATCTTCCATAACCTATGTTTTATTTACTTCAAATGACACTTATTTAGATGTCTTTTATTACCTTTGTTTTTGATTAATAAGAATACACAGTCTGAATGCATATCACATGTCAACTATTTTTAATAAAGGTTATATGACAGTCTGTATTTATTCTTTTTTACGTAAATGTACTTTCTAGTTTTTTTCTGTTCCCATTTCCCTAGCACCCTGTACGGTTGCATAATCTTGTGAATCATCTTTGATTTTAATTAAAAAAACCCCAAACATTCTAAACCAGCATAAGGAAATACCTGATTGAAGATACAGACAAGCATATATGCAACATGATGTCATTAATTTCCATTTACCAAAACCAGGTGGAACTCATGTCAGAAGTTCATTTCTACAGATGCATAATTCAATATCGTCTGAAGTGGTTTGCTTTTAAACTTACAGTACGAACTGCCTGTGGGATAGAAATTTAAATGCCAAGTCAAATTTCACTGAAGAAAGTGTTTATAAAAGCTGACAGCTGCTTAACTATAGTGTTTGTAGGTTTAGTTGTTTGGTTTTTTTTTTTGGGGGGGGGGGGGAAGAAGGAAGTTGGTTGGTTATTTTTGTTTTGTTTTGGTTTAAATCCTTCAAGAATACAACAGGAACTTTGACAATCAATCAACACAAATTCTTATAATTTTAATTTGCACTGAAAACAAAGCAGACAGAAGACATGAGAAGGCAGTAGATTTTCTAAGCACCTGGATTCAAACAGTATTATCATTACATATGAAACAGTAATATATATGTAAATTATGTATTCAGAAGTCAACAAACATATTAGATGTGATGTTAGAAATATTTCTAAGAATACAGTACATCAGAAATACACTTTGATTCCACAACTATTTTGTTAACCGTAATATTTTGTTAACCTGAATTAACATCTTTTGTTTCCTATCTTATTTATCCTCAGTTTATTAGTATTTCTAGTACTTGAATATCCTCCAAAAAAAGTTCTCTGATTTTTAGTTTTTTTCTCTTAAAAACTTTATGGATTTCCATCCTTAGCCCTCTGATTTGTTGCATAAAGTTTTCAGCTGAGGCTTTTCAGATCAAGACATTTTTATGCTCCCCAAATCAGGTATTCTACTGAAATAGATTCAAATAAAAATGCAAGATCTACTCTGGAAATCCTTGTAAAATTTTCCTAAATATAGATGAGGTCAGTGGAGTTTGGATAACAGCTGTACTTTAAAGCAGTACACGATATCTGTGGTTCTTTACCTGTAATAGTAAATATTTGTTACATATATGTGTGAAATTACATGAACGTGTACTTAATAGCATTTCTATTGCAAGAAATAGACATTGGTATTACTGATTCACAACAAGAAGATTAATAAGCATTTGCTTGGAAGAGGGGACAACTAGTTAAGTGAATACTAAGATTTTTGAAGTTGCTTTAAATGTAGTAATAATCAAGATTAAATAATTTAAAGATCTTTCTGGATGTTAGTGTTTAGTTGTTTCATTTTAGGGTATTGTCTACTGAAGACATCTACATTCCATAAACCAGAAGAAACAACATACTACCCAAATCTGATGGGACAGTTATTGTGAAGTACCTTCTCCTGACTTCTCTTGAAAATGAGCAGTTAATGTCTGCATGTTATAATCACTTCATTACATGGTCTAAAGAACACCCAGTTCTTCTTCTCTTCATCTTGCTGCTGGCAAGAAATAATGCAGTCATTTGCCATTAGCCTGAATGAAGACACGAGGATATTGTAAATGGCTAATCAGCATCCAACATCAATCAGAATGAAAAATGTTAGCATACATAAATGCTGACCAAGCAGCACCCAGGTTTAGAAACTTAAATTAACATTTCTGTTGAGCTAACAATGTAACTTTTATTTCTTTAGTTAGTTACTTATTTTACAAAAGGGAGCTCATAGAGAATCCATTTTCAATACAGGGAATGAATGTCTGTGTCCTAAAACAGGTGAGGTCAACTGTTTTACAGAGGTGCAATCTCTGGTTCCTAAACAATGCCTACAAACTAATTTAGACTGTATATCAAACTTTTAGATACCTTTAGTTAAGTGAGATGATTCCTACTTTGACAATCAAAACAAAGAGTATTGTTACGAAAAAATGGATTGCATCATATTATAAGGGAAAACGAACTAAAGAGAAACAGACAAAAATGTGACATAAATCACACTTGAAGAAAAATAGTTAAGAAAATATTTTGCTACCAAACTGGCAAATTGAGTTCCTATTTCCATTTTATTTACTTCTTAGCTTCTTGCATTCTCTTTTCTGGCTGGAATTATGTGTCTATAGCTCATCCTTTGCAATAGCATTTTAACTTTCCATAGGAATATTCATGTGTGATTTCCCTTCTGATTTTCTCACTGCTGCCACTTTTCAAATAATAATCTTTTTTTTGGCTAACTTCTTTTTTCCCTTTCTAAGAATCTGCAATGCGGACACAATTATTATTGTTACTTACTATTTGCTAACCTCTGGTAATTGGATCAAAATAGTAGAAAATATGAAGACTTAGGTTTTACTGCTAGTGACTCACCCACTGCCTAAGAAGGAACATACAGGCTCAAACTCTTCACTATGTTACAGTGTTTGTGTACTTGTAAACCCAGTAGTAATAATTCTTTCAGAACATAAGCTTTTTTGAATGAATGGCAAATACATGAAAAATGGAATTTCATGGTTTTCAGAGTATCATAGGGTTTCAGATTTTGTAAATTGTTTGAAATGAAAAAGAATAAAAAAAGACTTCTTTTTTATTTGTTTTGGTTTTTTTGTTTATTTAATGGAAACCCACTGTGAAATTTTGATAATGATGTAGCTTGCCTTGGAAATTTCAAAACCTACTTCTCAAAGAAATAAATATACTTACCAACTATTTTGAATATGAAGTGTTGCAATTTTTATTTCAAATCATATTTAAAAAAAGAACTTCAGCTAAAATGGAAAAAAAAATTAATTGAAAATATAAATTAATTTCAGTTAGAATCAGCATAGATTTTTTGTTTACCACAACACTGTGTGATTCAACTTGACAACAACAATTTTTCTTTTCTGACATCCACTGAACTGAAAACTCTGTGTGTCAGATGTTATTTATTTGAGCTTTGTCTTTTCAATCATATACTGTATTTCTTTGAGTGACTAAATCAGATTAAAGTAACTGAAAGAAAGTGGAGATTTCTTTTTAGTTGCAAAGTAACTGTTCTTATCTGATGGTAAAAAAAGGTTTAGAGATTATATATCCATAAGACAGTGGCAAATGGAGAGAAAAGAAAACAGCAAGGATTTGTTTAAAAGTAGTCAGTCCAATAAATATATTTAATGTTCTTACATGCTGTGGAATATCTATGTCCATTTATCCAAAAGGCTGCAAGACTTTCAATAAATCCTGTGTCATACCTGAAAAAGCATTTCACTTGTTCTAGGTAACCTAGAGAGTCTCAAATACCATAAGGTGCTGTGTTTATGAGGAATTGTACTGAGCCCTGGGAGAATGCTAGGAGAAGGAAGACAGACTAGTTTCATGGAAGATGGATGGGAAAACTTTCTAGGAACCATGAGAGTTATGCAGAG
>NW_009937781.1:33001-36239 GCF_000696875.1 Nestor notabilis
CCTGCTGAAGTTTAATGAATAACTGAACTCAAACCTGAAAAGCAAGATATGTTCTGAAAGATCAAAGGTACAATTTTCTTATAAACTTTCCTGTATTTTTATTTGGTTACCTTGGACGTTTCTTTATTTCAAATTATAATTATTTTCATATATAGTCTAGAGAGCATATTCTTTTGATTTCGAACATCTGAAATCATCTTTGAGAAGCTTACTCTATGAAAAAAGCAAATGTAGTCCATCATTTTTAGGGAGGTTTGCCATTACTAGTGCACAAACTTTTGAAGTACCTAACAGTGCACACTTTCAGAACTTGTCTAGAATTGTGTTCGCCTGAACTGATTTGCTTCTTGCAACAATTCATTAGTGTTTAAACAAATGTTGCTTGACCTACCATGGTTGAAGCCCTGCATAACCATGATTCTATATAGTCTGTACTGTTCAGAGGCAGCTGGATCCCATTGACCTGCCAAAACATGGAAGGAACTCCAAAGAAAGCTCTCACACAGAGATACTCTGAAACTGCAAAGGTAAAATACGTACTGACGAATCTCCCCAGACCTTGGCAAGGAAGTTTATCGATAGTGTGACCTGATAAAGGAGCTGGAGCAGAATTTAACTCCAGTTTTAAAACCCTAAATTTAGGTGTCTATACATGCCTACGTGGGATCTCCATATCTAAGTTCTCTTTATAGGCAAAAGACATCTGGATAATCTATTAAACAAAGACTAGGGAGCATGATGAAACAAGCATTATAATTAGTCTAAGATTAATACCTCTGTATATTTCATTGACTATACTGACTAGATCTGCAGAGACTATGATGGAAAGTTCATGCATAAATACCTACATGGCAGACACCTACATTTAGGCACTTGAATTGAGAGCTGTCCAAATGCCAATACTTGTTACTTTAACCTCTTGTCATAGCTTAATGACTGAAAGCCTTATTGTCAACACCTTCTATATGATACCTTACTAAATTAAAATAATAACTTAAGCATCTGCACAGGACTCATCTTCAACATAATAAAAACTAAAAATTTTCTGAAGCACAGTATAAAGTAATTAACCATATAATATCTCTAATTTTCTAAAAATCTGTTTTGTGTCTGAGGTGAATTTTGCAGGTTTTAGTTCTGAGTTTGCTGTGGATAAGGAACCTAAATGGATCAGTAGTCAAATGACAAGGAACTTTCAAGCTTAAAAAGAAAAGAAAAGATAAAATTATGTAACAAGCTGATTGGAGACTCTAGACTGGGACTGGCATTTCTTGCTTCAAAGCTAGAAACCACAGGACCACAGGCACTTGTTCTTCAAGTACACCACTTTGGAAACATGCCTAGTTTTCATTCTTCCGAAGCTAGAGATGGGACAGAGTATTAACTATATGCTGTAGAGAACAAAAAATAAAAAATATAACACCACCCCTCCCTCTCCACCCCCCATCTTTGTTACGATTTTAAACTTTTAAGAAAATGAGAGTGCATTTGTGTTTACTGTATATGCTCCATTACACAGAAAAATTCAGTATTCATATTTGCCGCCATGAAGTGTTTGTTCTCCATGAGTTTTCAAAATAACATCCCAAAAGCAAATCAAGTGGAATAGCAACAAAACAAACTAAAATTACTAACAGCCTTCATGTTACTTAGAAAACCATAGTGATACAATGATGACAGATGAGTCTTCACTCCTATTTTAAATTTTATCAGCTACATAAATTAGTAATGTCATCAATATTATTACTAGCTGTTCACTCACCTTCTGCGACAGCTGTTGTTTTTCTCCTGGGTTTGGTCCTTTGATTACTCCACCTAACTCAGTATTACAAGTTAGTGCAGGATCTGCTTGCAATAAGTAAAAATCTACAGGTGACTGGAGTAGAGAAATGTGATAAGGAATTACTGGTGCTATTTTGGCATCTGTCCTGCTGTTTAATTGGAAAATAGTTGGCATTCATTCTGACAGCATCCCAAAGTTTTGGTTGGGAGGGGTTGTTTGTTGTTGCTTTATTTTATTTTGTTTTTTCTGCTGTTGCCCATAAGGTGTGCATGATGTGAGGTCTGTGACATCTCCTTTAGAAAAAGTCACATCAATGTAATCTCAGCCGTTTGGTGGTGTCAAGAGAGTTCATTTAAGCAATTATTTCTAAAATATCTCCAATTAATATTTTTTCTGTTGGTTTAGTGTGACCAACTGAGGCAGATAATATTCAGATCAGCATTTAACTTTGTGAAACTAACCGAGATCAAAAAGCTCGTGACAAAGGCTATGTGTCTTTGATCTGATTTATTATCCCATTCATAGTCCCTCAATAAACTATTCAGATCCCTTAGGAATTAATTAAATATATTGAAGATATTCTATTAATTAATTCTGAAGATTACAAAAAGAAAAAAAAGACTTTTTTGTTTTGTAATTCTTTTGATGTATCAATGCCATGGAGAGCAGCACAAAATAAATTCAAGCTTCATCGAATTTAATCACGGTAAATATTTTGTGGTACTACGACCTAGGTTATTAAACTAAGTGTATTCACATTTATGCAGAATTTTGAAGTCTTCAGAGATATTAATTTGTTGTATAATTCCTGACATTCTCATCCATACACCATATATTCAACATAAAAAAAAAAAAAAGGTTTGAACTATTTGTAATTCCTCAGAAAAATCTTAATGGCTAAATATTTAATTGCAAATTATTATTGCTAAGACTTAATTACAGTACATTTATGCAAGGTGCTAGAGAACATTTAATAGCAAGACATGAAGGATTATCATTAATAGTTAAAACTGAATGACAGTGATCATTCAGATGAAGTACATGTAGTGATGAAATATCTCTCTTTCTTCTTTTTTGTTAGCTTACACATTAGTTTGAAAGTTCAGAACCTGCTATGGGACTGAAAAACCACTGTGAATTACTGTAGTCTTATTCTTCAAAATACAAACTCGTAATTGTCAGCATAAAATACATATATAGAGAGAAAAGGTTTTTTTATTAATAATCATATTATTTAAAGATCATTATTTATGTTTAGCAGAAGCACTTCACAGGCTCAATGCTTATCTTTGATATATAAACTCTATGTACATACGCTGTACATATTCTTCACATGATAACTCTAAGTTTCCTACTGTTCTGTGAAAGGAAGTTTCAAAATATTCATTCTGAAATTGTTTAGCACTTCCAGCCATTACACATTTCAATTCAAAATGAATTGCCGAGGTGAGTATC
>NW_009937782.1:0-3155 GCF_000696875.1 Nestor notabilis
GTTTGGAAGAGGCTTTTGTGAGGTGCGCCGGGCCCCAGCCTCCTGCCAGGCCTGGCGGAGCCGCCGGAGCTGATTGTTCCCGTGTCCTCCGCGGCGCCAGGCTTGTCAGGCTTGGGGAGAGAAATAATGACGCTTTAATTGCACATTCCAGTCGCTGTGCTCTGTAGCTGGCAGGGGTGACAGTCCGCGAAGCCAGCTGCTGTCAACACCCGTCCTGCGCTGAAACAGGACGAGCTTGAGCAAAACGGGGGGGGGAAAAGGGGGGTGTTGTAAAGCAAAGAGCTAAGTATTGCAGCTTTCCCACTTTTGGGGGAGAAAATGGAATTAACATTCAATATTTCCAGCTGTTGGAAATGCCAAACTGAATTAAACACTGCGCTGTGTCCCTGAGGAGGGCCCGGCCTGGCGAGAGGGCATCGGGAGCTGGTGGAGCTCCTGCCCCTATGTCCCACACGCTATCCCCATTCTCTTTTAATTCATTATTAGGCTTGAAACTTCCCTGCAATATTTACAAGCAGGGCATCGTGCCAGGACTCACTCAGCGTTGGCTGTAACATGAGGAAGCCCACTGCAGACAGACACTAGCCCGGCTCTTACCCAGGGGAGAAGCCATGTGCTTGAGCGCCCGGTTTGGTTTCCTCTTCCCTACCGAGTGTGTCCGGTTTCACTCAGTATCATCTGGGTTATCTCAAAAGGGATTCATACCTGGCCAGGAAACAGGCCACAGACAAGGGCTGACCATGGGCTACGGTGATCAGGTGTGTTTATTTCAAAGGGACTTTTTATACGAGCAAGTAGGAACGGGACAAGGGGAATGGCTTTAACCTGCCAGAGGGGAGATTGAGATGAGCTCTTAGGCAGCTCTTCCCTGTGAGGGTGCTGAGGTGCTGGCACAGGGTGCCCAGAGAAGCTGTGGCTGCCCCATCCCTGGCAGTGTTCAAGGCCAGGTTGGACACAGGGGCTTGGAGCAACCTGCTCAAGTGGAAGGTGTCCCTGCCCATGGCAGGGGTTGGAGCTGAACGAGTTTAAGGTCCCTTCCCACCTAAGCCATTCTAGGATTCTGTGATTATTCCACATTGTCATAGTGCCCCGTTAGCTCCATTTTCTCCATGTATCCCCACCATACCATGTACTTGCTATTCAGAACGGATTCAAGCCTGTAAAATGCCCTAAACTGGCCATAGTGGTAATTGTAACCACTATGGTCATGGTGGGCTTCCCATCCCTAACCTGTCTTTCAGCTTTGTATGTACAAGTGCATGACAGAGCAGCAGTTGGTGCCCCAAACTGCCAGGAGACACCAGGCACTACGTAGCTCAACTAAGCTCTTAATCTCATCTCCTACCCCCCTGGACATGCCTTATGCTTTGCGTTCGGGGTCTCATGACCCTAAGAGATCTTCAGGCCCTTCGACTCCCCCATAGGCCCTTGAGAGGCATTTGCCACCTTATGTGACTGGGTCCCCTTCTGCAGTGGCCTCACCTTCTGCTGAGCTGAAGTTTCCAAAATCAGGTCTGCCATATGGCAGCAGGATGTGATCAGCCAGTCTGAACCATGGCTTCACTCCTTTACAGAGCACATCGTCGCAGAACAAGTGGCCTGGGGAGGATGGTGATGTGGGCACAGCACCTCTGTGTCTGCAGAGCCATGGCTTGTGTCCCGACATACTAGCTTCCGAAAGGAAATCAGCAGGGCCCTCCTGGTTAAGTTTAACATGTCCTGAAACAGTTGTCTGCTGGACAAAGGCATATAGATCTATAGATGTATATACACACAGAAACAATGGAAAACTTCCCTGGCTATCTGCACCGCCCAGTGTTCTAACAGCAGCAGCACCAAGAAGCTACTAGGGACAGAAAGGGCTGGGAAATGTATTGTTTAGAAGCAATTAACAACTTGCCTCCTGGTAATCTGCTTAATGTTGTTTAACCGTATCCTAATTAGTAACACATTTAGGGAGATTATGCTAAATCCTCGTGACGGGAAGCTGCATTGGAATGATGCTTTCCTACTTTACAAGGCAGCCCGAGATCCTGACCGCCTCAGAAACAGATGTACTAAAGGGAGTCTAGGAGAGAAATATGGTGAGTTTAACAGTATGGATGAGCTGGCCACAAACTCCCAAAGAGCATGATGAAATCTAGGAGCTCAGTGTGCTGTGGCTGAGGTGTGATGGTGGCATAAGGAGGAGAGATGTCACCATCAGCTGAGCACAGGTCCTCCTTCCCATTCCGTCCTCAAGTCCCTCCTCTGGAGACCTGGCTAGCATTGTTATCCCTCCTCCTGTTACAGTTCGTAGCGGAATTCCTCCTCAGCTAAGTCACACACAATCAAACTGTTCTGCTAATACAAACCAGGTCTCAATAAACTCCCTGGAATTTCACCAGTGTGGCCCTTACTTCTACAGCTCTGGCTCAGTTAAACATTTGAATGAACACTCGCTTTTAAGTGCTCACCTAATTTACGCTGATTTACCTCTCCAAGTTCTTTGCTTAACAAGAGTTAGACATAACATTCAGCAGAAAAGACTGGCCTTCAGCATTTGTATGGGCTTCTGGGCCAAAAAAATCCATTTCCTAACACGGACAAGTGAGAAAGAAATGCAAGTTTCCTCTAGGTCCTTTTACAGACACTACCAGAACTGTCTAGAACTACTGATGCACCAGATATGGATTTCATCTGATAACATAAATTTCCTTTGAAAGACCCATTGCGGTCATGAAGAAAAATCCAATACAATATCCTCTTCCTATTTCTAGCTTTGATCTGTGGGTTTCAGCGTTAATGGCTGCGTAAATCCCCGCCAAGTTATGTCTGTGGGAATGTCACAGGCAACAACAGGGAACCATGCATTGATTGTCTGGCTACCAAACATGTTCATGTAAGCAGCTAAAAGCTGGGATGAATAAGCAGACACAAAACATCATAGGACTTCTTTTACAGATAGATTATCTGACATTATGATGATCCATTATCTGATGGATTATCAACTGTACTTATAGCTGATGTTAAAAACCATTTTTGTGCCATGGTTCTCCTCTCACATCCAGGGTATAACAGAGGAATTATTCTCTCTGAACAAATGTCACTTAAGACCAGATTCAATCCTTTAAGTTTCAATCCAGCTCTGGTTGCCATCAGTGGAAACACTCCTG
>NW_009937782.1:3186-4642 GCF_000696875.1 Nestor notabilis
ACAACAAAAAAACAAATGCAAAAATCCAAGTGGCAGAGATACAAATTATATACATTTATTTTTATTCATTTTAAATAACATTCTTCTGTATAAATTCTGACATATATTCAAATCATACACTTTCTATTTTAGAAATGCATTTGTAAGCATAGCATATGCTTAGGAGACTCCTTATTTGGATGCGTAGTAAGACTGACGGGTTTCAGTTGGGAGCAAGTACAACTTTTAAGGCCCACATTTCTCTTATTTTAATCCATTCCTCTGACACAAAGAGCAGAGTCCTGTGGGAGCTCGTTTTAAAACTTCACTTGAAAGAGAAACTTATCTTTATATCCTTTATTTAAAGGAGACTGTGCAAACTTCCCCCCAGGTTTCCACTGCATGTAACGTTTAAGATAAAGCTGCTGTAGAGCACTGAACTGGCCCGGGACACCTGAAGGATGCTGACTGCATCCCCATCTCTTTCATAAGGGGCTTCCACCGTGCTAAGTTTGCTCAGCCTGGTCCAAGGGAATTCTCATTCCGATGGATGACATCTCCTCACAGCTCCCCAGGGCTGGTGCTCCACACGCTTACTTCTAGCTACAGTGGTTTGTAAGATTTGGGATCATCTGTTCCCATTAACCCAATCACTCTTTGCATGTCTGTTGCACTCTGTGCTTACCAAATGCTCTCCTAAGTTGTGAGCCATCCAGGCTGCCCCACGCCCTTGACACATCATTGCTTTTTGCCCTTTATCCTCTCCACTATATCCTCTTGCCTTCAAGTTACTTGACTGTTGAACTCACCCCGTCCAGACCAGCAGGGTCCACAGGGCCCTCACAACCCTGAGGATTGTGCCTTGAGAGCTGGTTTCCCACCTTCACCCAGCCCTGGTCATACCTTCTGTATGTTCTACAGCCACTCTACCATGCCATGGACTCCCTTTCTCCATGATAGCCCACTCAGAAGGTGATGCATGGTGGCCTTTCAGCAATCCTACATATATCTGTATTGCCACATCAGCCCTAGAAGTCATCTAGATGCCTTCCCCTTGCCTTGCTACCTTCAGAGTTGGGCCTCAGCACAGCCCTCCACATCCATTTCTGCTTTACCTGCCCACACTCCAACATGGCATAGGGAAACCTCAACATCTGGAAAGCTTCATGACAAGTTATGGCATGGCAGGTCAGTGGTCCTGGTGGCCTTTAATACCCTGGCACAGGTGTATGGCTCTGCACGCCCTCAAAATGCAATGACAGCTAAGCTGATAGGAGATATCACGATCTCAGCTTCGTCCTCACTTCCTGCAGCACCCAGGGGACACTGCTTGAGTGATGGAGAGAGCAAGGAGTGATGGAGAGAGCAAAATCGAACATGAAGCTGTTTCTTCTTTCTTTGCTGAGGCATTGATCCCCTCTTGTAAGTGCTGCTCCTCTAGGCCAAAGGCCTGGTTGGCTGGAGATGCCTGGGATTG
>NW_009937782.1:4673-15167 GCF_000696875.1 Nestor notabilis
GCCATGTGACGAGCACTGTCCCAGTGCCACATCCTTGCTGTGCTCCAGTCCCTGCTAAAGAACATCCTGTGCTTTCCTCTGCTGTCCAAACCCAGGCAGCCAGGTCCCCCCTATCCGGCCAAGCTTCCCATCACATCTGTGGCAGCCATCTACATCCCTTCATCCAGATGTGCAGCCACAGCAGCACAGCTGTACCACCCTCCCTTGCACGCTGACTGTGAAGCATCCTGCCCACCTCCTCTTCTCAAACCTGGGGCTCCAACACAAAGTGTTGAGAGTAATTTGGAGGTCAGAAGCAGCCCAGGTGCAAACACCTCCTGCACCATGGTAGGCACAGACTGGGAGGGCTCAGAATCTGAACTCACACTGTGGTTTTGCCGATGTTATTTCTACAGTGAGACAAAACTCAAGGCCTGTTCCTGGTCCAAAGTAGCCAACAGTCATCCCAAAATCTGAGGAAGAGGTGGTTTGTGGCAAAGAGCACTACTAAAACATTCTGGAAACATTAAAGTGAACAATCCATCCTTCAATTTGCCTGCCAGCCTTAGTCCCAGAAGCTAACACTTCCTAAATCACCTTTCCCCACCCTATGAAGTGACCAAGTGCAAGTGTATCCCTAAATCCACACTGCTAAATAATTACAACTTTCAGGAAATTTTCTGCTCTTCCAAAGTTTGATGAGTGACTCGAGGATTAGCAACATCCAGATTTTCTCCTCCACTCCTCCCGTTTCATAACTCCAAGTAACATTGCTCTGAATGACATCAGCCAAACTTGTTACCTAAACTCTGGGACCTCACCCAGGCCCATAGCAGGCAATAGGAGCTTTTCCATCAGCTCAGTATCACATTCTGCCCTTCCAGTTGACCATCTTCAACTCCTTCCCTTCTTACTTGCTGTGCCACATCTTTAAAACAGGCAAGCAAGTTTTTGAGGCAGAAATGGCACGTTTGTGCATGTGTTTAAAGCACCTATTCCCCCCTATTCCCACCCTCCCAAAAAAAGTCTCCACTGATAAGAAAAACCTCCATGCAGCACCAGAAAGCAAATAAATAATCACCACATTCTTCCTACCATTTCTCATCTTGAGAAATACTTCCTTTTGCCTGGCTCTGAGGATGCATCAGTCAGCTCCTGCTGACCTTTAGCAGGTACTTCATTTATCCTCAGCAGCAATCCCTTGCAGAGCACCAACACGCACAGCAATGCAGCTTTAGTTCTGAGGTTCCTCGTGAGTTAGTTGAGGGGTTTGATTCACACCCTGCTTAAATGTAATAGCATTGATTTTCACAGCCTGGAGTTGGTGGCTCCCCGGCACAGGGAGGGCACGGTGCCTGCCTTGAGGCAGATACCAGGTGAGGAGTGACCTTCCTGTGCTGTGCTCCCCATTAGTTGTTCTCCCCTCTAAGAGTCCACCAGCATCCCACAAAAATCAGGGGAATCAGGGACACAGCTGATTCCCCATCACCACCACCTTGTGCTACATACATATCCAGAAAGCATCCATGCACTTTTAGCTTTTAAGCCTAGCAGCTCTTTAGCTGAAAGCCATTCCCACCCAAATCCAGGAGATTGTGTTGCTTTTGCCCTCCAAGAGGCTGCTTTCAGCCCTCTGACATGTCTCCCCTATCACTGTCAGTGCAGGAGAGATGGGAATGAGCTCCACTCACACCATGAGCAGCCGCTTGGGAAAAGCTCAGCCATTGAGATCAGGCTCTCAGTGCATTCATGACAGTGTATTTGCATTTTGTATGGAGATTTAAAAGCAAGTGACAGAATGGTACATCCAGTTTTTGGACACTTACTAGGCCCTAATCATGGCAACACTGGTATTCACTCTGTATGTAAAGGAACAGGGAAATTTAACAGATGCAAGTAGGGAGCACTCGTGTGTTCTCTAAAAAAGAAAGTTAGTCAATGACACTAGAAGAAAAGCTTTAAGCAGTCGCTGTTTGCCAGAGTCCCAGCTCCAACAATATTGCCATCTAATTTACAGTATTTTAAACAACCCTCAGTTTTTGTTTCCTTTTTAAACAACGCCACTAACCGCTGTACAGTTAAAATCTAGAGGATAAAATATGACTTGGGGGATAGGGCAGGATCAAGGGTTGGTTTGGTCTTGGGGGGGGGTGTGTGTTTTTGGTTGGTTGGTTGTCTTTTTTGTACAAATAATTACAAATACAATTCCAAGAAGATATATTACATTTTATATACAGAACACACCATTGCTATCAGGGTAGGGTATTAAGCCTAGCTTTTCTTTTTACACGGCAACCCTGAGATGTCTTTGTCGTCTTCCCTTGCACAGAAACTATACAAGTTCATTAACTCCTTCTAGAAAAACCAAAATGGATTGCTATGATTTAATAGCACCATCACCCTGTATAAATATTCCGAAAGGGAAAAGCTTTGTCTTTTCCCTAACTCCAATGTTTTGATTCTTTATTTTTTCCGTTTCCCTGCTTAGTGGAAACTGATAATGGTGACTTTTTTCAAGTGTGCACCTCACTCGTCTACTTGCCTTTTGGTAGTACAGTGAACATCTCCCCTTTCTCTTTTTGTCCTCCTTTTCAAACAAATTTATATCAGGAACTAATATGAAGCCTTTCCTGAAAACCCACTGTTAATTCATGAGCTACTTCTCAAACTAAAGGATGAAGACGTAAGTGTTAGATTGGCTGGATATCAAGTAGCTTTTGATGAGTCATGGGTAGTGCTTTCTCCACCCCACCACTTCTTCATAAGAAAAATATTTCAGATTAGCATCATCAAGCTTTTAACAACAGTGAACTCTGTGGATCTTGATGGAGATCAGGACACTGAATGCACTTCACCATATTACCTGAAATTCGGATGTACTATCCTTTTCTCTGTTCACCTGCAAGCTACAGCATACCCAGCATAAAGAGTATCTGAAGAGCAAATTCCTCTGCGTGGAGCCTTGGCACGGATTCCTGATATCCCTTCAACAAGCCCCATAACTTTTCCAAGCCAACTTTGGAATAGCTGGATCACTGCTTCTAAGCTTTATAGTTATGCATGGGAGTCGTCAGCGTTAGCTGTCCATTCGGTGCGACTTCATTCCCGTCATCTTCCAACAGCCCTGAAACATCAGCGTTGGGAATGCTGTCATGGTAGCTGCTAAAACTGATGTTGTCCTCTTTGAGTTCAATGGTCCAAAAAGGAGCGTTGAGTTTTCTGTTCTGATACTCACGGTACATGTAGACAGCACCCACAAAGCCCATTAGTAGGACCACAACAATGATAATAACTGTCAAGATAATGATGTTAAACTGAGTCCAGGACACATCTGCAAAAGCAGAAGTGGTGTTGTCAGAGGAACTCATGGGAAATAGCATCTGTATAGTTGTTGGTGACAATGTACTGTTTATCACTGCAGTTGAAAAGGATGTTGCCTTGGTGGCATTTGGAGCTGAAGTTGTGAACTCCCCTGTTTCTGGCCCAAGAGTGGCTTCTACAAAACAGATAAAAAGTGGTCAATAAAAACATGCAAAGCTGGTGTTAAACATAAAAGTAAGAGATTTTACATTTACATCACAGTTCTTATGGCAATAAAGTCTAACAAAACAGATAAAAAGTGGTCAATAAAAACATGCAAAGCTGGTGTTAAACATAAAAGTAAGAGATTTTACATTTACATCACAGTTCTTATGGCAATAAAGTCTAAACTGTTAAAGCTGGTATTTTCTCACAACAGTTTACAAAAGTAGCCAGGGTTGGGCTTGGTTCTTTTAAGTAAGTCTGTGTGTTAAGTGCTCACTGACTGCAGCATCCCCATGAAAAATCTGGGGATGGAGGGGTAGGTGCAGTAGCCAAGATTCAGTGTTAGCTACATCCACAAATCTCACAGTAACCCCCAGTCTGCATAACCAGAAGCAAAAAGTAACCAAATCATCCCCCCAAAAAGACTGTGGATGTTCTCATTAAACTTTTGAGTTTGGATCCCAGTTTGATTTCAGCTGCTGGCATTTGTCCACACATGAAGGATGAGAACATGGGAACTATCAGACTGCGCCACAAGCTCCGTCTTTCTCTGGAGCCTGTTACCAGGCACAAAATAGCCAAGAACCTGCCTTGCTTCCAGGATTGGGATAACTCCCTTCTCAGACCTAGGAGTAAGTGACATGTTAACACCGGACATCTCATAAGTGGAATGCAATTTCATTATGCCTTTTTCAAACCAGATGAGCCTTGGAAAGCATCATAAAAGCCTGAATATTAGGCTCCCAAATATAACTTATGAAGCATCTTTTCACAGGAATAATCTGATCTATTTTAGGTTCTCAAGTCTAGGAACCCTCCAGAAGCTGAAGTGTCAATCAGCCAAAATGCTCTCTACACCTATTGCTTCACAGGACTCTCTGCACCCTATTTCCCACTCTCTTCCATTTCTCTTTGTCCTATCAGGAATGCAACTTTATTTTAAACCCACTTACAGCTGCAGCAATTACAGCTGATGGTGCTGTTGTATTGATCCAGCTCTCCCAAAGAGAACGTCTACTAATTATGACTGAGGAGAGTCACTTCCAAAGGACTAATTTTGCACTAAGCTGCATCTCCAATGGCAACAAGAGCTGGAAATATTCAGCACATCTCTTACCACAGGCCCTCAGGGGAACTCCCACAAGTTAACTTTGGGCTGTCACGTTCCAAGCTCAGGCAATGGAGAAAGAAACTCCTATGAAGGGGGCATCACACATCTAATTTAGGCTCCTCTTCAGAGTCCCCTCCCTGCAACAGCTCCTCTATTCTCTGCAGGTCTTGCCTGAGGTTGATAAGGATATTCAGGATGCTGAATGCCACAAAGGCTTTTCTCTGTGGGATCACAGGCAGAATTTTGCAGTAGGAAGCAACGTGACAGGAGCAAGAGGTTCCTGGATACAGCTTTGGGAGAAGGGCACGAGGAATTCGGTCATCCTTTCCAAATTCCTGTATTAACACTCAATTCTTGGCAACCCCTGGCTTGGTAGCTATAATTAGAAATAAAACCCCCAGAACAGAGACAATGGCTGATTCACCAGCAAGGAAACAGGACTTTGCTGGGCTTTATTTGTGAGTCAGCATCAGCTCAGCGCTGGCAGGGGGACATGGGTGAAAACATTTCCTGGAACCGCCGGTAACGTCATGGTGAAACAGTGCCCTGCTCTGAGCATGGGCTGGCGCTTTGTGCTGTGACACAGCGATGCCTGTTCCTGCTCACCAGGGCTGTGCCAACCCTCCAGATGTCCACAAGCAGCTCCTTGAGAGCGGCAGATGTTCAGTCAATGGGCTGCTTTGGCAGCTTTGACGTGAGCGTCATATCCAGCTGCCTGATTGAAATGCAGTCCCTGCAAAGCTGCTGCTACCTCCCGCAGTGAATGAGTCCCAGCAGGAGCCAGGCCTGTGCCAGCAGCCCCTGTGCCAGCTCTCAGGGATGGCAGTGATGCTGGGCTGGGTGGCACGGGGCCACAGTCACAGCAGAAACACCAACCACCCAGGGGTCTAAAACACTGACTTGGGTCATCCCACACATCCTTTGGGTATTCTTTTCCATCAGCTTTGAAAGCATCAAAATCTTGGTCATGTTTAAGACTCTGAACACCTCCTGTAGATATTAGAGGTTGGGTTTAACTTTATGCTGGCTTGTTTAAACTGCAAGCACTTAAACAGAGACTTAAATCATCATCTGGGTGATGATTCTGCTCTAGAAGCCACTCAAAACTAGGCCACTCAATTGCACTAGTCGTTTATGAAAATCTTAACTTAAAAGTAGTTAACACACAGTACCTCAGCATGTCAATTTTTAGGCAAATTGTGTGTAAGAAACCAGAAGGAAACTCTGTGTCTCTTTAGTTGCTTAATAAGAAAGGGAAAAAAGGGCTATCAAAGAAAAAGGAAAGCTAGAAGAGTGTGTCCCAGCCCCTTTGAAAGGGGACAGTCCTTCCTACATCAGGAATTGGCTATAACAATGCTGTTAAAATCAAACTGAGTGGTGACAACTGCAAGCCTCCAAGCCAAGCCATACCCATGGCTTTTAATGCAGCAAGGTCATGCAGCTCTCTGCACAAAGAGCTGTGCAGGGGGAGGTAATGGATGAGCTGATGCGAAAGTGCCATTTCCAGCCCTGTAACGGTACAGTTCCAGCTAATGAGCATTCAACTTTTCTGTATTGATCATCTCTCTGAGCAGAGCAGGACGCTGTGATTACACCTCCAGAGAGCAGCATGGGAGTGAAAACCACATTAGCTCCTAACAGAAGATCTGAATTACACCTCTGCTGGTGACAAGGACAAATTCGGGCCCAGATATTTTCCTAAACTCTTCAGGTCTCTTATCTAATCCATAACACCAATCATGTTTCCATGCATGGAGCTGGAGATCCACCTTGTGGACCAACCTCCTGATACCCACTGAAGGAGCAACTTAAGAACCATTTTCTCTTGTTTTACTAAGAGTCCTCCCACTGTGCAGTAGCCTCTCGAAGTACCAGAGCTAGTTTGTGTCAAAGATGCTGCATGCAGTGTCTTGAATGTGGATCGAAGACTGACCAGAGACCCCCAGAGTGGATATGAGTAAATTCTGGGGTTCACTTGCTAATACCTAAATTTAGTCCAAATATTGTTTGCAGAGTATGAGAAGTGACAAGATTTACTATAAACACCCTTTTTAGGGAACTAGGCAGTGCTGTTGGATGGACTAGTTAATAAGGACAATTCACTGGGCGCTCAGATCATGTATATCAAGCAATGGACATCTGAAAACCTACATTTAAATACACGGCAAATAGAGCTGGGGTTTTTTCCAGCTTATTCACTAGAGGTGTCTGCTGCAGGGTGGGAATCAGGGTGGTTACAGAGCTAAATCTAAATGAGATTTCAAAGCCAGTAGGCACCGATATGGTCTGGTTTTCTTCCCTGTACCACAACTAGATGAATCTAAACCAATCTGAACAGTAGGTAACATTCATTGCAGCCTTTCAAGGGGCCTACAAGGATGCCAGAGAGGGACTCTGTATCAGGGACTGTAGCAATAGGACAAGGGGTGATAGGTTTAAACTGAAACTGGGGAAGCTGAGGTTAGATACAAGGAGGAAGTTCTTCCCTGTGAGGGTGCTGAGGCGCTGGCACAGGGTGCGTAGAGAAGTGGCGAATGCCCCATCCCTGGCAGCGTTCAAGGCCAGGTTGGACACAGAGGCTTGGAGCAACCTGCTCTAGTGGAAGGTGTCCCTGCCTGTGGCAAGGGGGTTGGAACTGGATGATCTTACAGTCCTTTCCAATCCAAACCATTCTTTGACATGGATTTGAGAAGCATGTTTTACCTTTCTTGGTGCAGTTGGTCCCGTCGGGGTCTCGGATGTAGCCATCCTCACACCGCTCGCAGTGGAACCCGGCGGTGTGGTACAGGCAGCCGATGCACTCCCCGCTGTCCGGCCGGCACACGCTGGGTGACTGCGCTGGGTCCACGTTCCCGTTGCACTTACACCTCACGCAGATGCTGTCGGAGTTGTAGTAGCCATTGTCACAGCGGTTGCAGTTCGGGCCAGTGTACCCAGTTTTGCACTTGTCACAACTTGGGGCACTTTCACCAGGCTCTGAAGAATACAGAAAACAAACAGGGGATGTGCCATAGCCCCTCAGAGAGAAACACCCGCGGTGGGGTTAGTTCTGAGGGACCTGACCACAAGCCACTGTGACAGAAATCAGCCACCGAGTATTAACCAATCTCAGATTTTAAGCTGAAAATACAACTTGTGAACTGCAGCAGTTTCTTTGTCCCTAAGGGTTAAAAAGAAGCTTTGGGGGGCTTCTGATGCCTTGTACCAGCATCACAGAGCACGCTCAGCATGGTGCTAAGCAAACAGATGATTACTCCTGAACATTTCCATCTCAAGCAGCCAATTTCAGAAAACAGCTGGAACTATATCAGGAATGTTAGGAATCTACAGGAACTTTTGGGGATATACAAAGCCAGAGGTGCCTTGATTGCAAAACTGATTAGGGAAATATCAAGAAAAGTCTTATATGTTTATTACAGTTATAACTTCTCTTGGATATGTGAAAATAGAGCAGGTAGATTGGGGAACCTCTGCTTGGAGTCCCACGGAGATGCTCAGAAGAGGGCTCACTGTGCTGTGGACAGCTACATGGCCCTGCTGGGCACCTCCTGTACCTCTCCTGGCTGCCACAATCCCAGCAGTTTCTCTTTGCAAAACTCTGCAGGTTCTTCAAGGCAGGTTGCAACCTGCAGCAATGAATTTTGATGCCTTCCACTGCTCTCACAAGAGGCAACACAAGCACCAGGGATGCATCATGCCAGGTGCTGCTGCCACGTGCCCTGGTTCCCACAAACAGGTTTATGGTATAAACCCCTTACTAGGCTGATGCACAGAGTGGCAACTTAATTGTAAAGAGCTACTTTCATTATCTGAAGAGTTAGACCAAAGGGAAAGCCTTACGTATGCGGCAGGTTCCGGTCGATGCCACTGTGGAGCACGGGCAGCGATGGCAGGAGTGGGCAGGATGGGTGCTTCTGTAGAATCCCTCCTTGCAGAGCTCACAGTGGTTTCCCTCGGTGTTCCCCTGGCAGTGCAGGCAGATGCCTGGGGAAGGGACAGGAGCACAAGCAACCATTGAGGAGCAGGAACTGGAGCGGAACATTCGGAGCATGAATCCGCATGGAGCACTCTCAATTATCTGAGCTCACAGGTGATTTTTGGATGCCCTCTGGCCAAAACATGATCTTGGCCTCTTATGACCTCACCCCCCCCCTCCATATGCACACACATAATGTGAAAAAGTAGGTAGCCCCAGCAGAGAGATGCCCACAGCTCATCACTGAAAGGTCAGCACAGGTAAACACGTGCTATCAATACTAAATGGTCCTCAAGGGAAGGGATTTCAGTTTGCATTTGTATCAGTGAGATGGAATCCTGATGCTTCAAACCCCCACTGCCATGAGAGGTCCCTCCAGTTTATTGCCTGTTTTTTTGTGCACAGCCTCTTCCTACACCACAGAGCTGGTGCTCAGGGTAAGGAAGTGCCACTATCCTGCTTTGGGGGCAGATGGCTCCATCCCATCCCCTGCAGCTCCTCCATCTCCATCACAGGTACAAGACAGCAGCAATTATTGACCTTCCCAGAGAACCAGAGGAGAACTGGGGGTCCGCATGGGCCACATCTCCTTCCTGGAGGATTCAGGGAAGCCCCTGAATCACAAAATCAACGTGCTGTGTCTTAGCAGAGGCTGTGTCCCAATGTCCCTCTAAATTGCATTTGTGGCCAGAGAAAGAAATACGTCCCTGGTTATAAAAACGCAGCCTCTATCAAAAGCCCATCCATCAACAGGAACATCCTGTAATTCAGCAGGCTCCTCGACAAGGTGGCAGTGACCTGGGGGAAGCTGAGATTATTAAATCCCATGTACAAAACTCTGAAAAGGCAACAGCCACCTTCTAACAAACCAGGGCAGCACAGAGTGGTTTATTCCCTGCATACAGAAGCTCAGATAGGAGATTCACTGAGCTCATCTGGCAGTGCTGTAAGGAAAAGTCTCATCAACATTAACCACACAAAACCCCCTGAATTAGGTTAATGCTGATTGTTAAAAAAGAAAACAAACCACACAGCAGATTCTCTTATTCATGTTGGAGCACTTTGGCTCCCTTGCAAGCCCAGCACGCTGCACGGCTCCTTCTCTTCCCACAGCGATGACTCTGCAGCTCAGCATCCCTGAGCATCCCCAGCATGTCCTTGGAGCCGAACCTCATGCCAAGGGCAGGAAGCAAACCCACTTTTGGGATGATTCACTGGCACAGTGGTGCTGGCAGCACCCTGATGACTAAGGACGCTCACAGACAGCTCCCACATGCTGTTTGCTCTTCACCCAGCAGCTTGTCAGCCACGAGCCAGTGGTTTTTGTGGGAGAGATGTCAGGGTTTGAGGGGAAATGATCTGCTGGGCTCGGATCCTCCACTTGCAAACCTCCATCAGCCGCTCCAGTGGGATGCCTGGGACAGACCAGCTTGGGGAAGGTTAATCTGCCCCGTCAGCAGCAAGAGTGCCTTGAACAATGCTCTGCAGGCTTTAATAGTGGCATAAATCTGGAGCCTGTACAGTGTTGGTCATTTCAGGACCAATGTCTTTCCCATCAGTGGGAATTACTCACATTTCTCTACACCAACCCTGTGATATGGCTGTGTTTCCAGTGAGTCAGCAAGTTGCTCAGCCGTGCAGAGCATGCATGGGCTTGCAATTGGGTATCACTGTGGAAAGCCTTAATAATTAATAGCACTTCCCATCCCAATAATGCCCTCAGGACGGATCAGACCTCCCAATACCCCAACTGGGAAGCAGCAACCAAACCCACTGCACTGACACAACACGGGGCACAAGGGTCGTGTGTCAAAGGAAGCGCTGTTGCCTCGGGAGCTGCCCGATTCCCAACCCAGTGGTATTAAATATTCCTCCTGGCCTGAGGAATGCCGAGTGTCGCCGG
>NW_009937782.1:15198-51411 GCF_000696875.1 Nestor notabilis
CGGCAGAGGGAGCCCAAAGAACAGCACTGATGCCAAAGAAAGCTTGAAAATGTGACAAAGACCACATAGATGTAAAGCTGGGGAGGTCACACAGAGTGCAGTGTCTAGAGCAGGCTGAGCACTGTGTTACTTATTAGATGTCAGATCTAATTGTTAATCGACTGTTCTCTGATCTGGTTTTGTTGGGTTCTCCCACCCCCAGCAGCAAATAAATCAGATGGAGGAAATCTGGGGGGGGAAAAAGGGGTTTTTGTCAAATCAACAATAGGGCATTAACCAAAAAGAGGGTTTTTCTTTGCAGTGCTGTGGGCAGCGCTGAGCAGCCCCAGCAGAAGGGCTGCTGCACAGCCCCATCCCGGGGGCAAGATCTGTGCTGGGTTTTGGGGGTTTTAATTAAATCAAGAGCACGGGGAGCAGTGAGGAAGAAAATGGGAGAGCAGATTATCTTACTCCTTCACAAAACCCACACAGCCAGCTCCAAATCAGTAACACAGCTCATGTGTGCACAGCTTTAGGTACAGTTTTGTATCCTTCAATATTGGTAGGACAGAAGCACATACAGTTCAGTAGAGGAATGAATGCAGTAATTCATCAGCATAGATCTGGTGCCCAGTGCTAACTGATGCTCAGCAGGATCAGTGCATTGGCTGCCCATTCCTCTGCTTTTCAAGGCCAGGTTGGACACAGGGGCTTGGAGCAACCTACTCTAGTGGAAGGTGTCCCTGCCTGTGGCAGGGGGTTGGAACTGGAGGAGCTTTAAGGTCCCTTCCACCCAAATCATTCTAGGATTCTATGGAACACACAGGCCACAAGGGAACAGATACCTGTGCAGAAATTAACCCAAATCACCTTATTTCATGAGCTTTGCCTCTCTGCCACCTACAATCCCCCCACCCAAAGGTTTTTAAACTATTACTCCTTTCTAAGCTCCTGCATAAGTATTACAGACCTGCATTTCAGCCTGAAGTTCTGATGAGAATTTGGAGTGTGAGTTTTGTTGCTAAAGTGGGGACTGTGCAGGAGTCACATAACATTGCTCCTCCGGGATCTCTCCTTTCAGTGGAGATGGGAAAGCAATTAGGTTCCCCCTGCCCTCCCATAAGCTCTTTGAGCACAGGTACCTTGACATTTACACTCCATCAACATCTGCATGAGTGAGAGACAGCCGAAGCAGTGATCAAGGAAAAGGAACAAGGCAAACTTATAAGAAGGGGACAATATTAATTAGGTGCTGCCAATTTTTTCCAGCACTAATAATGTTATCTGTGGCAGTAACAGTCACCTTACGTCAGTGCTAGTGCAGTAGATGTTTCCAGGTAAACAGCAGTTAAACAACAGCTCCTTAAAAGCCCATGTTGTGTATTTGGGTAAGTACAGAGAACAATAGAGCACTGATTTCCAATAGAGACTGCAGAATAAAGGCTCTGCACTGCAGCCTGGGGTGGATAACCCAGCCTTTATAGACTTCCTTGAGAAGAAGAGTAGCTCCAAGCCTGCATTTTAATTTCAGTTTAAATGTAAAGATTCTGGGTACTCACGGCTGAAATTCAATGATTCTAAAGATGCAGATGAAGAGGATGAGAGCAGCACAGAAATAGCAAAAACCAGAGACAGAGGAAACAGGTAAAGTCTGCACCCACCATGTATGACCAAGGGGAAGGTTACCTGTGGAGCTGTTGCAGGTCTTGGAGTGGTTGTTGCACTGGCACGGCTCGCACGTGGTTTCATTAAACCTGTAGTATCCATCACTGCACTGGTCACACTTCAGGGCCGTGACACCAGCTTTACACTGGCATTTCCCAAAGCTGCACAGGGAAAAACAAATGCTGAAATCTGGATGTGCTGAGAGGCATGGGAAGTGCAAGCCTCTGGTCAGTGATTTGGATTCACTTTGCAGAGGAAGGGAACTGCTGGAAGCACAACACAAAACCCATGGGCAACAACTTCCAAAAGTGACGGGGAGTTCAGGAGAGATTGAATCTCTGCAAAAGCAGTTGCCTTGACAGCAGTTTCCAGCTGGGCACCAGAAACCATCACTCATTGTGGAAAGCCTTGGCCCAAAGCCATCCCCATGTATCACCCGCAGCAGATGCTCCAACAGCCTCTCTCTGCTCCCAGCTTCCTCAAGCACCTGCCCCGTGTCCTGCAGGACACTGGGGCACCCATAAGCACTACACCTGGCCCATAAAAGAGCACCCACATGGATAAGCATCTCTCCCCACATGGATACCAAGCTGCACTTTGCAGATTTTTGGGAGAGCAGACAATTCCCTGCTCACCACACGCATTCCCAGCTCCCTAAAGAGCCGGCGCAGCAGCTCAGGTGTCTTGTTTGGATTTCAGCAGGCACCAGCCACTTGCTCTTGTCCATGATCCTGTTCATCCCTCCCATGCAGCATCCCCACAGCCACCTAGGCGAAGCCCCTCTCTCCGGTCACCTTCTCCTACCCAGCAGGAGCCAGGGAAAGACGAGAGAGGGTTTTCCCTTCCCCAGCAGTTTCCACTGTGCTAACCCCAGCCAGGAGCCTGTTTACTTGGGCACAGAGTCTGCACCGCGGGTGGAGCTCTGCACAGTTAAAACAGAGGGTATTTGGCATATACCAGCAGGCTATAAAAAGCAAAGGTTACCCTCATTCCTCTGGCTGTCCATGCCAGTCTCTTGACGTAGAGGCTTCAAACCCATTGCTTTCACAACCAACTATATACTAGCAGCATTTAAGCTCAACTCTCAGAGAAATAAGGGCATGTAGGGATGGAACAAGGGGGAATGGCTTTAACCTGCCAGAGGGGAAATTGAGATGAGCTCTGAGGCAGAAGTTCTTCCCTGTGAGGGTGCTGAGGTGCTGGCACAGGGTGCCCAGAGAAGCTGTGGCTGCCCCATCCCTGGCAGTGTTCAAGGCCAGGTTGGACACAGGGGCTTGGAGCAATCTGCTCTAGCGGAGGGGGTCCCTGCCCACGGCAGGGGGTTGGAACAAGTCCCTTTAAGGTTCCTTCAACCCAAACCATCCTGTCATTCTATGGAATCAGAGGAATGGAGAAAATGCTCTTTTCCCATCAACCCCACACAAAGCAGCAACCAGCTATGGCTTATCCCACTGGCACATGAAGGAACCACTAACTCCCAAGCTGAAAACAAGGGAGTGCAGAAGTGCCTCTCCATATCTCCAACAGCCCTCAACCTGTGTGCTGCACAGGGAAGCCAGGACAACCACCCAAAGAACCATGACTTGGTCTTCTTCAGGAGATGGCTTCAGTTGCAGCTGTAGTGGATGAGGCAGGTACCATCCACAGAGCACACCACTGGATGCATCCCCCTCTCAGCTCTCCCTCCGTATAACCTCCTCCTTATTCCTACACTTGTTTAATGCAGTACTCCAGGGTTCAATGTGCCTGCACAGAGATAACCTATTGTTCTCCCTCGCTCCTCCTGAGGAAGAGTGAGCAATGCACAATTTGCTTCTAAAAGCCCCTAGAAGAAACCTGCTGATTAAAACTAACAGAGGCTGAGGCTCCAAATGGCTCGATGCACTGTTGATGTGTTGGTTTTCATTAAGATGCAGTAGATTGCAGCGTTTTGGGGAAGACATTGCTTCCGTTGGAAATCAACAGCATTTAGTATTTCTCTTGCTCATTTGCTTGCCAAAGGAAGAGGAAACACTCAAAGGCACACCAAAACACGGAACTCAGCCCAAGCGGGTACACAATTAAATAGTTCCAGCATGTGAAACTTCAGGCTTATTTAATGGACTGATTACAAGAAGGAGAAAAGGAAAGATGATGTTTCCTTGCTCTCCAGACCATTATCTGGAGTTGCAGGAGGCAGATGCACAATTCAAACGGATGCTGTTAAGCAGCTCAGTACATTTGACTTTGAAAGAGCTTTTCACAAGACCCAACGTTCATCCAAATGTCGTCACAGTGAAATAAGAGCAAACAAGAAGTTTGGGTTGCTTCTGATTGCTACCAGTTGGATGTGGGCAAGGGACAGGCAGAGCCAAGCAGGGAAAAGCAACTAATGGGAGGGAACTGATGCTTAACCTGAAAACACATCTGTGTTTACTCATAGGATGTGCCTTATGAGTAGGACATAGCAGGACCAAGCACCAGTGCTACTCAATGTTCACCCTCCCAAGCTGGAGTCCAGGGTGCTCCATTTTACCTTCTCTTGCCCCTCCATTATGCCTTTACATTGCTATCCTCCTTTTCCTCCCAGCAGGCACCCCTCCATCCAGACGTCCACTTCATTGCTTTAAAGGAGGTTTGTTTCCCCAAAGATTTTACTAGAGCTCAGCACAGCATTTTGGGGCAGTATCCCTCAATTTGACTTGTTAGCTTAAAAATAACAGGAAAGAAATATATATATAAAAGGCAGTTTTGGAAAGTTAGTGTTTAATGCCTCTCAAGCAGACCTTTTCTCAACATGTTACACATGGCCCAGAGCCAAGTTCTGCATGTGCAAGAATTAAATCACTCAGCAAATATAAAGCTTTGCCTGTGGTCATTGCTTCCATAGAATAAAGCCCCCTTACAACACTCCTTTTTATAGCTCCAGCCCAGTAAAGGCTGTCAGACACTTTTTAAAGCAAAGGTCAATGATATAAATGCATTGAAACCACACAGAAAAAAAAAGAAGTCCTGTTAACAGACTGATTGTGCACGTAAGAATCCAGAAACTTGAAAGAAAAGACCCACAGTTTAATACTTGTATGGTGAGAACTGAACTGGATTTTGAGCATCAGCCAGGAATTTGTTTTGGGGGGAAGTGGGGGGAAAAGAGGGGGAAGGGAAGGGAAGGAGGGGAAACATTTTGAGGGAATAACATCAATTGCTCAACTCCGTTTCAGATGATTATTAACTCCGCTAAAGCAAACCAATGATCAGCTCTCACAAAAGAATCGATGCTGGGACAAAACCAAACTTCCAGCAACAAAAGCCTTGGTTTCTCCTAGGTTTTCATGAATATAAAAACTTACTTTACTTACTTTAAAGACCGTGTAGTAGTGCATATCACCATCACATCATCCATCAACTTTATATATGTTTCCTAATGATTAAAACCATCACCAGCACATGAAACCCTGGCAGAGGGAGCCGGCAGTGATTAGCCAGCCAGTGGGGATAGGGGCAGAGTATGTGAAGGGCTTGCATCCAGCACTGAATGATTCAATACCCCAGGGGCAAGAGCTACACTTGAGGCCAGGTTTGGGATCCCCCAAGGCAGGGACTCATGCGTCCGATCAGAACAATGGGCTTTGTTCATACCTTAGGAGCTGCTGCCTTGATGCCTGGGGCTGGTTGTGCTCACTGTGTGATGCTGACACCCAGGGCAGCGTGCACGGGGCAGGGGTTGTAAATAAAAGCAAGTATTGGGCAAGGGGAACAGCCTAAGCCCCCAAAATATGTCTACAAAAGCCAGTCTGGTTTTACTTCACCCCCTTTCCACTCCACCCAAGGGGAAATAGTCACTGGATGCAGGAAACCCCTTTGCTCACCAGGTGATCTGGGCCATTAGTGGCAACAAAGCATTGCCCGTGGTGGGATTTTACATGGACTGCAGCTTCACAGCTACAGAAGGAGATACAGGAGAGACACTGTGCATCACTCTGGCTACTGTTCTAGAGGAGGACTAGTTTTGACCCCACTTGGAAGTGTCTCTGGAGCAGAGCACAGAGAACAGGTAACACCTCCAAAGTCCTGTCTCGTGCCTGGCCTGAAGCTGCAGAGCATCCCACAGGGAATTTTCATCCCCCAGGTCTGATGGCCAGGGAAGGACACGCTGATGGGATGGGCAGTGCCCTCACCTTGTACCCCCCAGCACAGGAGAGCCTCATCAGAAGGGGAGAACCAAAAAAGCACTAAAATATCTGTGATCCAAGAGAGCTCCCAATGTGCAGTTGCATCTGCACTGGGTCTCCACTCCTCCGCAGGAACATCCTGAAGTTGGGAAGGGACATGATAGACACAAGATGGATGGGGAGATGGAGGACCATAGCCTTAAGGGCTGTTGGGACACATGCTGTGCACTTTAATGGTGTAACAGAAAACCCTCAGCAACCTCTAATCATTTATTTTCTTCCCTGTTTTCCCCAAGAAGGAGGGAAGGGAGAAATTCATTTGGAATGTTTTCCCACATGCCAGAAGAACCCAGATGCCCGGGAACTGGCTGACCATGTCCAAGCCAGCCAAAACAGTTCAGCACCAACCTTCTGTGCCTTTATATTGAAAACATATGAGGCCAGTATGCTTTTGGGGCAGTCAGAGAAGGAGGGAGCTCCCATGAGTCCCAAACCAGGGCATACCATGTGGATGAGCGACTCAAAACTATGCTGCCCCATAAAATCCCAGCCTGGTTTGGGTTGGAAGGGACCTTAAAGCTCCTCCAGTTCCAACCCCCTGCCATGGGCAGGGACACCTTCCACTAGAGCAGGTTGCTCCAAGCCCCTGTGTCCAACCTGGCCTTGAACACAGCCAGGGATGGGGCAGCCACAGCTCCTCTAAGCACCCTGTGCCAGCATCTCAGCACCCTCACAGGGAAGAACTTCTTCCTTTTATCTAACCTCAGCTTCCCCTGTTTCAGTTTAAACCCATCACCCCTTGTCTTATCATTACAGTCCATGATGAAGAGTCCCATCCCCTCCCAGCCACCGCCTGGTAAACCTCTGCTGACACATAAGCCCATCCTCCATCCCAGCAGCGCCCAGAGGTGCTCCTGTAACATACACAATTATCAGCAGTGACAGGGCTCAGTATGAATGAGGGAGAATACGCTGCTGAATCGCGAGCATCTGTAAAACAACCCTCATGAAAAGGCTCTGTCACACTTTGATGGAGTAAGACAAAAGGATGCTGTGCGAGATGAGGTGGGTTCAGAAGAGATGTCACTAAGAACAGTGCGTTTCTCCAGCGAGCCCGGCTCCCTTTGTGCTGATTTGCTGTGATGTCTGACAGCAGCCAGGGGATAAATCTCTCTGGGCGATGCAGAGAAGTTAACATCTGAAAGCTAAACGCTCCAAGCCACTTCCATGGAGAACCAACACAGTCAATGCTCATCCTGTGCACAGAGAAACCCTCATGACCCATGTGTTGATTTTCCTTTAGGTCCATTGACTATCAGCACATGGGGAAGCGGAGAGCAGGAAAAAGCCCCACGTTTGGGTTTCACCTCCCTGCTCCATCAGCTCAACCCACAGCCAAAACACTTGAGAGGAAGGGTTAGTGCGCCCATGGGTGAGCCCTGCTCAGAGCTGCCTTTGTGGAGGGCAGAAGAAGCAGAGCTTTATTGTGAGGAACATTGGGCCATTGTGCTCCACATTCCTCGCTCCGTGCCGGGGGACGGCGTCTGTTTATATGGCAGCTCTTGACGGAGCGGGGACACTTCACAGCTCTGAAAGGCCACTCTGTGAATGTCAAAGGGGCACCTTGTCTGGCCACCGCCACGGCCCTCTCTCCCCCGCTAAGGATGCCCATGCAGATGGGAAAGCCGGGAATCTCCATCCCAGGGATCTGCTGTCAGCCAGGACCCTGGTGGCTCGGGAGGGAGGAAGCGATGGGAAGACCATAATAGCCCCGGAGAGGGAGGTTGGATGGGGTCCTCTATGGTTTGGCATGAGGAGGAGCAGCAAAAGCCTAGCTAACCACAAAATCTCAACCCCAAATGGTGGGTCCTGGCTTCTCAGAGCGTCCCTGGAGATAACAGCACTATGGGGGATAGTCAACATCAACGCAGAGGATGCGCCAATGAAGAAGGCATGGAGATGGGGGTGGTCCTGGCTGGACACACCAGTTTTGCCCAGTGTAATCCCTCCATCAGAACTCAACTGATGCCTCCCCTCAGGCAGCAGAAAAAGCCATGGGCAACACACGCTGCCTGAGGTCAGGCTAGGCACCACCTCCCCCCGACCAGAATTTAGCCATAAGAGCTTAGATAGCAGAGCCAATATGTTTTTTGAGGGCAGTCAGTGTTTACCAGAGCAGCACCAGCCAACAGAGGAACAGCAAAGCCTGTTGGAAGATCACCAAACAACAGGATTTCAGAGAAGCCACAATTACTGCAGGGGAGATGATAACAATCTGCCTTTCCCTGCTGCTGTGTCCAGTCACTCACTTCCCATCCCTGCCTGCAACCGAGTGAACATGGGTGCAGGTACAATATTTACCTGCTTGTGAGGGAAAAGAGCAAATGGGATGTAAAGAATGTAAGAGTCTGTAATAGGAGAGAGGGTTAGATAGTTAAAGCCCAAAAATATGCTCTAACAGAGCAGTGTTCAAGGCCAGGCTGGACGGGGCTTGGAGCAACATGGTCTAGTGGAAGGTGTCCCAGCCCATAGCAGGGGGTTGGAACTGGATAAGCTTAAGGTCCTTTCCAACCCAAACCATTCTGTGATTCCATACTTCTACTCCTCTGCTCCTATGATGCCCACATGCAGCAGCTTCCGCTACAAAAAAAGCCCTGTTCTCTGCAGTGTGATGCTGACAAGGCATTAGTGGGAGATAATGAGCCTCCGTTTGTGCTCAACCAATCTATAGAAGTCATTTAAAATAGGAGAAAAGGGGGAGGCTTGTTTTGGGGTTTAAAAATAAAGTTCTTGAGGAGCTGGGCTCCCAAGGTCTTCTCTCCGAAGGGCAGCGGTGCCCAGTGTGGTTGCCTGGACTGCTGAATGGAATGGAAACCCAGTTCCCACGCAAAGCAGAGCCATTGCAGAAGTGTGGTGACAGCCTAAAGACAGGAGATGAAGATTTTTCTCAATGCAAAATGACAACTCCACCGCCTTCCCCCAGATAACCTCCCGCGGTTGGGATGTGCAGAAGCCCTGGGAACATGAGGTCTCTCATCTAAAACCATTGCCACAAGCACCCTTCCTGCACGGGCTGGTGAAGCTCCACAAAAACCTTGTACTTCAATGGAACTGCATTTTATGACTAGCAAAAACCCCCAAATTCTGCCCCACGTGGCTTCGTACCACATGATGCTCAATCTGCATCCCACCTGGGTACTTCCCAACACCATGAGGACTGACATTCCTTATTGCTTTTCCCCTCCATGGTATCTTCGCATCCTTTCACATCCTCAAGCTCCTTCAGAAACCCCAGCTCTTACTCAAAGCCCTTCACACGGAACATTGTCCAGTGCTGCTGACCTTACCCTCAGCAGCAGCACCCCATATGAGTGAGGGTCACAAGATCAGCCTCTCCTAAGAGAAGCCCACTACAAAGGCAGCACAGAGGGATGGAGACTACCCAGCAAACAGCACTCCCCTTTCAGCCCCGCCGCATCCCCGCTCCAGGGGACAGCAGTGTACGAATGCTTTTGGGGACCCTCTGCCTTAATTCTGATGTGAACACAAAGCGTGAAATGCCCTTGGGGGGGAGGGAGGGGGGTAAAACATCCCTGAATTAACACTTTGGCATTTCTATGCATGCTTTATCTTTTCTTTTAGAACGGAAATGAGTGACATGACTTATGTCGAGCCTGCAGCATGAACCGTGCTTGAACCAGGATCCACGCTGCAGAGCTGGGTCCCCAGCCAGCAGTAAGGAAGTAGTGCTCGGTTAGGGAGGGAATGGAGTGCTGCACACTTGGGCAGCCTGTTGCAGCACCAGACATGAACCAAAGCTCATGGCACCTCCAAGAAGCATGTGCTTCTCATCGCCCTCCTGCTTGTGGGGAAACTGAGGCACAGGCAAAGGGAGCAACTTAAAGACCACAGTTTAATATGCATCTGTTTTCAGTAGGGACTATGATAGTGTACTGTCTATGTTTAGAGCTCAAGGGAGCTGGAAAATCCTAACCTGGCTTTGATGGTTAACCCAGGTTTAGCTAAACCATGTGGCAATCGAAAACACCACGTAGCAGCTACAGCTCTCCTCCGGCTCATGAGCACAGGTAACAGCGCAACAGAAGTTGAAGGCTGAAGCATCACCTTGTCTTCCCTGAACTGGGATAAGTTCATTTAAAACACAAAACCTCCCAGGGAAAAAGGGAATCGAGGGCTGAACTGTGCCAGTCTCTAGACGTAGAAGGCTTCAAACCCATTGCTTTCATAACCGACTATATACTAGTAGCATTTAAGCTCAACTCTCAGAGAAATAAGGGCCTGTAGGGACAAGGACAAGGAAGAATGGCTTTAATCTGCCAGAGGGGAGACTGAGATGAGCTCTGAGGCAGAAGCTCTTCCCTGTGAGGGTGCTGAGGTGCTGGCACAGGGTGCCCAGAGAAGCTGTGGCTGCCCCATCCCTGGCAGTGTTCAAGGCCAGGTTGGACACAGGGGCTTGGAGCGACCTGCTCCAGTGGAAGGTGTCCCTGCCCATGGCAGGGGGTTGGAACTGGATGAGTTTAAGGTCTCTTCCACCCCAAACCGTTCCATGATTCTATGTCTGCAGCCCAGAGAGGGGCTGGCCAGTGCTAGGAAGGCACAAATAAATATAGAAATAAAATGCAGAGTCATTTGAAGTCTCCTGCTCGCCAGGAGGGTGCCACACGCTGCCTCTTCCTGCCTGCACTCCTGCTCCTTTAAATCAACAGCCAGAGGACAGGTTTACACAGGACAATTACTTCCGCATTCAGTTACAGAGCTGCACTACAGCTCCTCGTCTCATTCCAGCAGGGAAAGGTTTCCCCCAAACCAAACCTCTTCCCTCTTGCCCTCTGCTTCCCAGGGCTGTGCCAGGAGTCACTGGGGACACTATGGGCAAAGCCACAACGCAGGACATGGAGGGCAGGGGTGTGCTGGCACTGCACAAGGAGCCCCACCACTGCCCTGGCTGATGGGGCTGGAGACCACCAGCACCCCAGAGCACCTCTGCTGCCTCTGGGGGCTCCTTGCCCAGCCATAGGGAGTCAGAGATGAGGCACAGGACTGTGCTGACATGAAGACAGACAAGTAAGTGCACAGGGGTGCAAGCCTGGGGATGTGGGGCTGGCCAGCCCGGGCATGGTGACCTTCTGCAGCAGCATCACCTTCACCTTCTCCATCAGGTAGCGATGTTCTTGCTTCCTCAAAGACAACACAGCTTTCAACTGGAGGGGACCAAAGGATGTTGAGTGATGCAGCTGGTGGGGGCAGCTCCCAGCTGGGGCCACATTGCCATGGGCTGGGACCATCCCCAGGGACCATCCCCAGGGCTTTGCAGCAGGAGCAACAGCCCTTCCATGCACCCATGTGAGTCACTGTCATTCTCCACGGCTCCATGACCTTGACCACAGCCCCTGAAACTCCAGCTTCTTTCTCCACCCTTCCTCTACGGACTATGAACACTTCCAGGCCACAGCTATCTTTAGCAAGCATCCACACAGCATCCAACCCAGCACAGTGTGGTTTTATCTCAGGTTTCTAGGCGTTAACTGCAACAGGGACAACACACTCCCCCTTCTCCAAGATATGCCAGCCCCACTGGATTGCGTCCAGCCCCACAGCAAGCTCCAGCTTCAACTACACACAGCTTTTCATCTAACACAGAACCCACCCAAAGCAGAGCACGGAAACCCTCTGCCATCCCAGAGGGAGATCTATGTGGATCTCCCTAGATAATCACATTTAAACCACCAGCAAAACAGACCTTTGATTAGTGGCCATGGAGCCCATTCACAGCGACAGCATGTCAGGTCAATGTTCACTCCCAAAATCAACTCTGTGCCTCAGGAAAGGGATTTCTGATATTTGTATTTGATGGGCTACATTTGAGGTCTGGTTAATAAACAGTGTACTGGGGTGTGCCATCTGGCTGGCCACAGAGCATGCCTAGAAATAACACTGATCATCATCATATGGTGCTGCTTTAAAAGGCGGTTTGACAAAAGCCTGAGCAAGCTGATTGAAATGACTGAGGCATGTTCTGTGTGCCCTGAAAGCTCAGCCTGCCCCTCAAACCGGGGGGTCAGAGTCCAAAATGACACTGCTGTTGCACTCAGACACTGATCTCAACAGCAGTTGCTTCTGCTTAAGCCAGCACGCAGGAATTACATGCAACTCAGAGATGGGCTGGTGCTGTAGAGTAATAAATAAATTAAACATACAGCTTACAGTGCTTTAATGGCAATGAAACAGAAGCTGGTGGCTGGTGTTGGGCAACGCTTCTGTGCCACATCCCAAGCAGGGATTGCCCGGAGGGAAGGAAGGACACGCACCACTCCTCCAGGGACTCAGCAGCAGGTAGACATCAAACCCAGAGCTCCAGACCCAGTGTTTCCAGCATAACCCTCATTCCTGGATTCACACACACATCCCTGCAATGCAGAAGAGGTTCTCCCAGCCATTGAGACAGACCCCACTGCAGGGATGCACGATGGTAGCCACATCCCAGCATCCATCCCGGCCACTGACTGCAGTTGGTGTCTCTAGTCCCGTACTTCTGCCATCTGCAGCTGCCTGCTTCAATGCACTAGAAATGATGGGTGCATTTTTCCTGTTGGATTTTGCATCCCACTTCATTTTCCCATATAAATCACTGCACGAGGCTGCCCAGCTCGCAGCCACACTGACGCCCCCAGCCCTACAACACAGACAACTGACCTAATTTTCCTCTTTTTAAACACTCAGAGGTCATCTCCATCTGCAGCAAACCCCACAGAGCAGAGAAGAAAAGCACAAAGCCATCTCTGTTAGCATCAGTCCTCCTCCCCAAGCCTGCCTCCAAATTGTTCTGTGCTGCCCCTTCTAAATGCCTGAGGATCTGCATCTCTCACACCCCTCAAGGCTGTATAATGGTGTTGAAGAGGAGAAGGTAGGGAGGTCCACTGCCATTTCTGTGTCCATACACGTTGGAGTTATGGCTCACTATAAGCACCAACTCCACCTCATTCTCCTTCACATCTCTGATCATCACCTGAAGCTCCCAAGGGCGTTTCTTGGCTCGTTCCACGTGAGACATCACCCATGTCTGTGCTTCGCCTGCTGCCCAGTGACTCAGAACGCTCCCTCCCAGCTAACCCAGTTGCTCCAGCAGCACCTCCCTCCTCTCCCAGCCCTTGAAGATAAGATTTGCCCCATCTGCTTTTCTTCCTGATTTCCCTTTCTAGTAAATCTGACCAAACTCTTTCTAGTCTGTGGCAACCCCTGATGCTTCCAGGCTCATCCTCCCATACCTAAAACAACCACTAAATAAAACAAGTGAAAAACTCTATGCTTTCCACCCCCAAGAATCACTTTTTTTAGTAAGAAAGTCACTCCAGTCAACTGCAGCATTCCTTGAAGCTCTGGTCTTTCAGAGCTTATACAAGCAGAAAGATACAGCATCGAAACAAAAAGGAAGGACATCAGCAGAGGGTTTGGGTGTTTGGAAAAGCAAAATACATGTATACAATAATGGCAAAGAGCATGTCCCTGCAGCACATGTCGCTTCTGACTCAGCCCCAGCCTGGGCAGGGAAGTGCAGATGTTCAACACACGCTGAGCCTGCACCAAGCCCTCAAAGACAACAAGGCTGATGCCAGCACAAGCCCATTGCATCTGCACGCAGGTATCACCTCCCTGGCAGTGCCCTGGAGCTCTGGGAACACCTCTGCTGGTGGCAGGAGGAGAAGGGAGCCCAGGAAGGCTGGAGCACCCCAAAGGATCAGGCTGCTGCTCAGCCCATTCTTTGCAGTAACAGAGACACCCTCAACTCAGCAGCAAATCTGAATGACAGATCACTGGTTGGAAAAGAAGATAATTGCATGTGGCTTTTAAAAGGAACAATGTGAGGGTGGGTAAGGTGAAATGAAGAGGAATACATTCATTATACAAGAGCTCAAAGCATCAGCTGCGGTGACTTTCTTAACACAGCCAAGGAGAGGAGGTGGCAGGGTTAAACAACAGGCAAGGCAGGAGCTGACACTGCTGTCGGGCTGCTGCATGGCAAAGGCAGAGCATAAAGCTTCATTTGCCTCCATGTAATAAATAACTCTTTGGAAAATAAACCTCTCCAAAGCTGTGCTCCACCCCACCTCCCCTCAAGCATGAAGGCAGTCCCATCCAATAGGGACTAATGGATGCACAAGGACGAGAGGATGCACAAGAGGAGATCTTCTGCTTCCATACAACTCAGAAATGCAAGTTACCTCCCTTGTGGGCTGCCAGGGCTTTTGCCACAGCTATAGATATTTTTATAATCCAGCTCTTGAAAGAGAGGAATATGCTTCATGAATTTTTATAAGCTCAGCTTCCTTCCTGCTTTTTCTTGTCTTTTCCCCCCCTCTAAATACCAGCACCAGATGCCAAGATCCATCCTTGCCTGATCTGCATCCCGAATCCCAAAATAACCCCATATCCTGATGCCACACACAGAGCTCACTGATCCACCACCTTACTCACCTGTCACACTGGGCGCTGAGGGAGCCGGCGGGGCTGCATCCCCAGGGGTTGCATCCGCAGGGATGGCACTGCTGGCTGCTCGGATCCGGGAAGAAGCCCTGGGCACAGGTCTCGCAGCGCAGCCCCGCGTAGCCCTCGAGGCAGGGGCACTGCCCCGTGGTGCTGTTGCATTCTGTGCTGGCGCTGCCCACGGCGCTGCAGTTGCACAGGTCTCCTGCAAGGGGAAAGAGAAGCTGAAAGCAATGTGATGGGGACATGCCACCAAGCAGGACCAGTGTCCCTGCCCACCCCTTGCTTACCCTGGGCTGGAAGCATCGTCACCGTAAGGATGGTATTTGCTTTAAGATGCTGAGATGGTAAAAACAGCTGTTGGGAACACCCTTTAGGTGCTTTGGACGTGGGGGTTCAAAGCTCATGGTTCATGTTTCAAATCTCTCTCCAAAAAAGAGCTAGATTATGGGTCTAGCTACTTAAATACATACATATGTAGCTGTATATAATGTCTGTGCATATATATGCACACATATACACACTCCTGGCTGTCTAGTTACATACCTGCAGGAGCTGACAAGAGCTAGCTCCTGCAATATTAGGATAAAGTCAGCAATAGGTGGCAGAATCACTGCTTATCAGATCCTCCATTTCACCCAATTTACCAATGGGCTGGTTGTAGGACACCAGACATACACAACACACCTACACCATGAACCGGCACCGGTATATCCCACTCCTGAAGAATGCACAGAGTCCCATGGCTGGAAGCCAGAGGAGGAAAGGAGCTCCAGGCATTTGGGCCTGTGGCAGAGGTCCCACTGTAACTGCCCTCAGGGAAGCACCGAGCACATGAAAATGGCTTTAAAAACTCATGTGGTGGTGCTGGGGGCAGGATGGAGCCACTTAAACCACAACGGGCCACCTTTGTCCCCATGGTGAGCAGGGACAGCTTTGGGGACCCCTATATGAGGTTCAGGACCAATCCATATTAACAGGGCTATGGAAAGCACACACAAAGCAGCTGCCTTAAGAGAAGCAAATCTTCTAATGAAGTGAGGAATTCCCAGTCCCCCCACATGTTATTTCTCATCATACTTTAAAGCACCGAACGCACTGAAGGGAACCTCTCCCCAGCAATTTGTTTCTGCCAAGAGCTTTATCTCCATTCCTTCACTGCAAAATATTTAGTGTCTTAATAATTTAAAGGTCTTTTTCTGCCAAGAGTGAATGATAAACAAGGATTATTTGTAGAAGTAGTGCCTAAAGCATCAGGGGCTTTATGCAAATGCTGGTGTTTGTTCTTGCCTGGGAAAAGCCAGTGTTCAGGGCACTCCATAGGGAAGCTAGGTCCCCATCCCCAGACGACTTGGCTTAAAGCTCAAACCATATCAGGAAGACCCAGCTCTATGCAAGCACGAGTCTTTCATATTATTTAACATCTATATTGCACACTTGTGCCCCAATCCAATGGGAATGATCCCAGCAGGTGCCTGGAGCAAACCACACTTTAATGACTGGATAAAGATTCATTGATGAATACAGAAGTAATCTGCTGGAATCAGACCATGCTGAAGACCTCAGAGTATCATTGGAAACACAAGCCAGAAGGTGTCCTGCATCACAGGAGCTTTGTAAAGGCTCCCCAGTGCCCATCTTCCCTGGGGACCTGGGAAATAGCTCCTGGTGCTTTGACTTTTCATCTGTATTCTTCCAACACACAGAGAGATACAAGTTGCTGAGCTTTGTGATGCTGTCAATGCACGCACAGTGTCACCACAGAAGTCGTTTTGTACCTATACACCTGTGAAATTGCACCTAAATACTCTTCAATCTAAAGCAGCAAGTAGGACAAACACCTCGAGATCTGCAATTATCCACTTGAGCAGCCACTTCATGTAATGAACCAAATCCCCATCTCAATTATCCAAATGGAACCTTATCGATTTGGGCACTTGGGCTTCTCCCAGCCGATGGGAGCCAGGAAAACTTGTTGAGCAGAGAAAAAGCACTTTGGAGTTTGTCAAACATGCATCAAAACAGATTTACCTTTCAAAGCTCATTACGTGCAGTGCCATTAGACCCGCTAGACTTCATTAAGCAAAGACAACAAGTATTAGATCAGTTGTAACAGTGATGCTAGGGCAGGTCCAGCATGGGGCAAGAAGCTGCTCCACATGGAGCATGTATGCAATTGGAAAGACTCCTCCATGCTGATGGGGATCACCCATAAGCGCTGCCCCACTTCTGCCCTCTCCATCGAGCAGAAGTGATGGATGCAGCTCACTGGGAGCCATCTGAGTTCAAAAGGACACATAAGCACATCGCTGTAAAGATCCACTGCAGAGCCCAAAAAGCCTTCAGTGAGAGAGGGCTGTGGTGCAGCAGCTTTATGAACTTGGTTCTGTGGCCATGCCTGCACTACGGGGAAAAGAAAGGTTGTCCCCAAATACATTATACTGACAGGAGCAGGGAGAACTGATGTTGACAGCACCTTATCTTCCAGGAGTATCAGCCATGGGAAAAACACAAGGAAAAACCAGAAGTCAGAAGAGTTACTGCATATACTGGCAAAAGCCTCTTATTTCTTCTGCCCTTTATCAAAGGGCCTCAACCATCCATCATAAGGATCCAGCCATTGCCAAACCATGGTGCAACTCATTGGGAATGTCACTGCTACCTACAGAAGCCCCACACACGCCAGGCAGCAGCAGGAGGCAAAGGCAGGAACCAGCCAGGCCCTGCTGCCTTATCTGAGGGGTGCAAACACAAACAGCCTTGCTGGGAACAGCAGCTGACTTTGGGTTGATCTTGGCAATGGCACCAAGTACCAAAGTGGGTTCTCCTTCCAACAGCAGCTCTGTCTGTGCACAGAGAAGCTTTTGGGAAGCTGTACGCTTCCCAAACCCACACACAGCACCTTCCCGATGCCTTTTCATCTTTTCCTGCAGGTCTTTGCCCGTCAAAACCATACCAAATTGGGTCAAAACCTGGAAGCAGCTCAGCCTCAGCAGCAAACCCAACAGTAGCACAGATGCCACCAGCTCTGCTGTGCTGGTTTCCCATGAGAGCGAGAGAAATGCTGCAATAGCCCAAAATAACACAGGCAAAAAGCAGCTTTCTGCTCACAGGCTGGTGGAGCATCGGCTCCAGCTGCCTCAGCAGCAATGGGGGAAGCTGGTTCTGCTGCCAGCAGGGGAGCAGGGATGAGCCCTTCTGCTGCGGAAGCTATTGGGAGGCTGTAAAATCACCCCCAAGCGCATGATAAGACACAATGGAGCAGACAGGGAAGATACATCCATGAAGAGATGTTTCTTTGCAGGCCCTGCATCCCCAAAACCACCCCAGAGATTGCTGGGGAGGGATGGTGGCCTGGTTCAGGGCAGCAGCATCACTTGTGGTCCTCCCTACCTGCCTCCAAGCCACCCTCACTGCACCCAGCTCATCTCACACGTCCGCCTGGCTGATGCAACCCAAACATGCCCTTAAAGCCCCTTTGGTTGCAGCAGAGAAGAGCCAGCAGCAGCACTAAAATCCATTGCCGAGCACAGTGTTGAGGTTTGACATGATGATGTACCACACTATGAAAACCTGAGACTTAAATTAAAAGACACTTTGTTGTCCCAGTGGCAGCCGGGTTCAAGAAGATGAGAATGGTCCATAGCCTGAGTAAGAAAGTGATAACAAACATCTACCTTTACTCTGGGAACACAGCAAAGATGACAAGCACTACAGAGGATGATCAGGGAACATTACCCTGGCTCCTGGCCAGAACCTGGGTTTTTGGAGCCTTTATTCGGTTTTCTCAAGCAAATGCTTTAGATGTTGAAGGTAACCTTCAAAACTACCTTACCCAGAGCTTAGCAAACACAAAGGATTGAACCCCAGAGCTGCCCATACCAGCGTGCTCAGCCGTGGTTGGAGGTATCGTGTTGGGGTTGGGATAACACCATCAGCAACGGGATGCCAGGGCAAGGACCCCTCAGGGATGAGATGCTGGTCCAAGCTCTGACTCCCAGCTCACTCTAGTGACTCACCCTCACCCTGCCTCAGTTTCCCCATCCACAGGGTGTTCACCCAATCCTCCCTAGGGCCTCTGAGCCCTGCTTGTCTCTGCCACTTCGAACACATCAAGGTTTCCCTTCCTTCCCCATAAAGCACTTGGCTATCAGTGATAAAAACACCACCTTTGCTTGTGAAGGTGCTGACAGGCTCTAATTACTTAACAGCCTTGATGACATTTTGAGGTCCCAGAATAGAGGCACTATAAAAGAGCGTTATCACCATCACATGTTACTCCTTCAAGCCCAAAAACCCAAACACTGCTCCCGTCATGAGCAGCATTTTAACCTTTACTTTTCATTGCTTAGAGGCAGGTGGAATAGAAGGAAAGGTTTATAGTTTGCTACAGCAAAGGACAGGCTGCTGTATGGCAGACAGATTTAATGTGCAGTTCCACTTAGCTGCAACCCTGAGCTGATTGATTACTATTAGTTGTAGGTTACTAATAAATTGGAGTTATTTCTGGGTTTTCTTGTACTGGATGTGAACAGCACCAATGCAACCAAGAAACCACCAGGTTTGAGGAGTGCGTGACACCACATCCCTTCATCTCCCATCCCCTCACAGTACTTAAGTAGGACTCATGCTGGTTTAAAAATGATTTCTCACATCCTTTCAGTCTCGCAGTGGTTTAAGCATTCCCACATCTTTTAAGTGTGATTCCTTCTCTCATCCAAGCCACTTAATGAATGAATAATTGAAAACCAGGTGAAATATTTACAAACAGCAAAAGAAAACACTGTGAAACACACCAAGATGTCTGTGTGAAACCGTATTTGCTGGGGACATCCTGGAACAGTGCGAATCCTGAACCAAGTCACCTACTCATGGGAGCCAGCATGGAAAATCCAAGAACACCCTTCTCCCCATACTTTATTCCCAAATCCAACCCCTGCCTTCTCCCCCTTCCCCCTCATTTCCCACTCCCAGCCCCTCTCCAGACACAATTTATGACAACTCAGGAATAAAGGGATGAGGCAGAAGGTTTCAAAACCCATCCAAGGCCATTTCCTTTCCCCTTGTATTTAAATTGTGGAACTCATTGTCAGGGGATGCTCTGGGAGCCAGAAATACCTACAGCTTCAAAGCTGGTAGCTATTAAACACAGGGATCTGGAAGCATCCTGATGGCAAGTCCCTGAAACACCAGCTGCAAAGTCAGGATTATGCCCTTGGCATCTTCTTCTGGCCAGTCTTGGATGGGTGAAGCTTTGCTCTCACTCTCCTTATTTCCACTGCTCAGGAATGGTTGCAGCTCCAGCCCTCCCCCCAGACACACAAATCTGCCTTAAAGGGTTAGACACGGCTATTTCCACTGGGAATCTTTTCCTATTACAGCCGAAGGCACAGCTGTGCTCCTTCCCCCTGCCTCTCAACAGGCTCTTTCCTTACCCCCAAGAAGGTATTTCATCCCCTCAGGACAATCCACTGGTGCACCAAACCTTCCCCAGCAATTGGATGAAGGTCAGGCTGGTACTATCCCAACGTGGAATACGGGGTAACAGGAGCATCTGTGAGCCTCACCATGAGCTGCTGTCTGTTAAGAGAAGGTCCTATTTTACCCAGCCCTTGTCAAACAACTCACTGGGCTCCAGCCCATCCCTTCCACATCTCTGATGCCACCATCTCAGCGTGGTCAAGCAGCTTTTGCATTCAACTCCATCACTCCCCACTGGGGTACCTGTCTGCAACCAAGCTGACACAGTGAACACAGGAGCTGCTACCCCAGTGTAAGGATGCTTTTGCCTCCAACCATTGCAGACAGTGAGCCTTCACCCGATGGCTTCAGATCTGAAAAGGTGCAGGAGTGTTGAACTCTCCCACAGGGACCTGAGGAGCATCTGCAGGAACAGGATCAGAGATGAGCTCAGTCGCATCCAGGCAGCATTGAGCACAAAACAGTCAACTCTTGCGTTACCAAGGTGCCTTAAAGTGCTCAGACCTGTCATTTACTCTCACTTGAGGCTACAACGCAAAGCCAGAGTGGTAGGAAGAGGATCTCTGCCTACCCCAAAAGGTTTTATATATACAGAGAAGTGTCTTCTTGTTGTGCATTCATTTTATTACTCAGTGCATCAGATTCAGGCCACTTAAGGACTCCATCAAGCTCAAGGCATTGCAGAGCCAGGCATGCTGCTGATGAAGAGAACAGCATCATTCACATTAATGCTGTTAAGAGCTTTATACGAGTCACTTGTGCTGTTCCATAAAAGGATTGTATGTGTCAAAAGGGGGAGAAAGACAAGAATTTCTCAATGCTTATACATCACTTGTAATACTGTTAAAAGATTAAACATACTTGTTGAGGAAAATTACATCAGTTTAAATCTCTCTTATCACTTGGAAAGAACTACAGTGCCGAGGTCCCAGCTCTCAGGGTCACACAAGCACTTTCCACCAGCACGAAGCAGGGAGACTTGGGGTTTCAGCCAAACTCCAGCTTAGCCCAGACCAGGTCACCCCTCTGCCTTCTCTCTGCATTCTCAAGGGGATGCAGCATCACCCCCTTTGTTCACAGCCCTCCAACCCCACCAACCATGAGCAAAGCGAGCGCTCCTCTCCTTCAGCTAACCCACAGCCAGGACTTTCACACCTTAAATGCCAAGGTTACTTATTCCTTGGGATTAGTGGTCTTTACTCCTTCCTTGCACCTGCAAGTGAACATAGAGGCGATTCGGTTTCTGAAAGCTCCTCATGCAATGCAAGCACCAAGCAACGTTGTCTTGTTCCCTTCCTTTTTGATGCTGAATAAGTTACCAACCTGCACAGCGAGCTTTGAACCAGCTCATTCCCATGTAAATGTGCATCAAAGAAGTCAGGCTCGCAGGTGTAAATCTGTCTTGGGAGACCCAAGGATCAAACCCTGCCAAAACCAAGGGAAATCTGGATTCTCATTAACCTCCTATTCCTCCTGCACTGGGAGATCCCCAGCTCAAGCACCAGTGGGGCTGACAGAGCAAAACTGCTGAGGAGCTCCCATCGACGGGACAAGGTGCTGTCAGGAGAACCAGGAGTGGTCTAGTCATTACTAAGGACCAAATTGTAAGACAGAGGAATGCACAGGAGGGATTGCACAGCTGCAGCTAAGCAATTATCCCTATATAACAATACATTTCCACCCGCAGACAAACCCTCCGGGTCTCTTCCTAAGCCGACTGTGTACAAAGAGGAATGTGGCCCTAAACTGTTTATGATACAAGAAACTACAGCAACTTCAAACAGACCAACTAAATGCTGGAGGATTAAAACCTCAACAGTTAAAAAGAAAACTGATTCAAGCCCTTTAATTACTTCAGAAATAGTTTTGTTGGCGTTTTACTTGAGTTGGTTTGATTTTTCCCACTAATATTTCCACAAGTATCTGCAACTATATAAATATTCCATGTTTCTGTTTGAAAATCTCTGTATTTCTTACCACCCAGCATGTGACAAAGCCAGCCCAGCTCAGGGCTTAGAGATAAACAGGATGAAATGGAACTTTGGCAAGTACCTCCACAGCAGCACACAGCAACTCTACTTTCAGCAGCACCTCTCAGGAAATGTAAGTACTTTTGTCAGCAAAATGCTTCCTCATTCAAAGATCAAGACACCCCATATGGGACAGGGCTGGGAATTTAATAGTAGGCTTCAATTTTAGTACCTATTGACCATGTCCTAGCAGAGAAAGGGATTAGGAAAAGCTGCATGAATAATCTGAGCTATAATCATCTGTTGAAGTCTCCATGTGCTCAGATCCCTGGAAAAAGTAATTAAAATCACCAACTTTGCTCAGTGCTTTGGGGAATTGCAGCTAATGAGCAAAGACGTTGATTTCTGCAGGAGCTTTAAAGGCACTACAGAGAAATATCCTGAGCGAGAATCATCCTTTCAACCATTTATATTTGGGGTTATCAAGTTGTGTTGCACAAATAACCTGTGAGAAAACAGGGGTTAGGAGATGAGTGCGGATGAATCCCTGTTTCACTGCTCCCAGCACACAGTCAGAGCTGGTGCTTGCCTGGGTGAGGCTCCTCCAGTCCAGCTCCAGGCTCCTGCATGGGCTTGCACATAAAACCCAAGTTACTTTGCCTTCAGTGCTGATGCTTTGCTGCAATGCAGACATGGGCCAGGATGGACCCTGCAGGGCAGGATTTGATGCACTAACAGGATACAATGGGACAGCTCTACCTTTGCCACTCAGGAGCCTGCAAAGGTCTATGCAGGGCAGGACTCCTTTGCTCCACTAACACAGGCTGCAAAGGAAGGACCTGATCCAGCTTGCAAGGAACTAATCTGCCCAGCTACAGGAGCTGCTTCCTGCCTGCACATCTGTCTGACACAATTAAGTTACCTCAACCCAAAATACATCTCTGGACCTTGCCTGCTGACAGCACCTGCAGGTGCAACAGCATCTCCTCAGTCATCACCATTAACTACTCAGCACTGACACCAGTCAGAGCTATCAAAGCTTGGTCCAACGTAGGATGGGTGTGGTGAGAAGTCATCCTTTCTTTCTCTCTCATTTAAAGCAGTCACTTTTACACTGGGAGGAAGACATGGAGATGAGCAACGGCTCAGGTGTGCCATCAATCCATAATTCAATAGGAAAATGCTGGGAATCACATCCTCCCCCAGCGAGGCGCTGGCAAGAGGCAGAGGAGCAGCTCTGCAGCTCCTGGAAGCAGCAGATGCTCCCTCGGATGACTGCCACACACATAACCTCTGGAGATGGTTTTCACCTTCTGGGGCAGACCAGGTTTCTCTCCATGTGAGCAGGAGCGCTTTTTGAGCTGCTCTAATAATTCCCCAAGACCAGAGATGCATCCAAAGGGAGGCTTTGGACATCCAAGAGAAATGGAAGATGGACCAAGGGGGTCCACGCTGCAAGACACGAAGCCAGGTCAGACCCTGAGTCCCACCTCCCACTCTTCCATCACACCCCATGGAGCACGGGACCAGGCAGATGTGTCCCCCCCGTATCACTGGATAATCTCCTGGATGCACGGGAACTTCCATGATGGAGCACAGCACCCCCCTCTCCATCCACAGAGCAGACCTCCCTCCCATGGCACTTCACGTGAACAAAAGCCAACAACAGGAGCAACTCTATTTAAATCCTTTCAAGGCAGAGCTGCTGAAGGGGCTCATGCACATCTTTTCAGCTGGTTTAGCATGAAGTGATGCTCTCTGCAGATGCAGGGCAGGGGGCCTGCACGTACAGCTCTGCACACAGGCAGCAAGAGGCATCTTTACAGCATTTTTGCCCTTTTTAAAGAGGAAGAAAGGGCAGACTCGCTTTGGAGGGGTTGAGGCTGGTTTATGTTGAAGCCTGTGGAGAAAATCTGGAATGAAAACTTTCATCAGTAACTCCAGCAGGTGCCCAGGGCTGCTCCTTTTAAGATTCAGCTCCTCCACCAGAGGAGCAAAGGGACAGAGCCGTTAACAAAGGCTTCTTTTATCCACAGTGTTAATAAACACTTACTGAAAGTGTTAATCAAAAGAAGCTTGGCAGAGCCTGAGCTAAGACCCCAGTCCCTCTCAGCTCATTGCATTTCCAAGCTGAGAGATGAACTAAAGCCTCAGCATCACAGGATTTATTCCCAATACACTTCCCTATTTTTTTTCCTCCCTACTCTAAACAAACATATTTAAATGCAGACTTTTAGTCATTACAAACAGCAAAGTACGTTTCTTCCTCTCTCATTCACTTTAAAGGCTGCACAGAAGAAGGGAGAAGGGACTCGACAGTCTGAAGTCAACAAGTCCTGGATCTCTCATTGCTCCCAAGCTCGGCTCCATGTTTTGTCTCCTTGCTTATTAAGTGGAATTACCATAGCAGAAACTCCAGCAGGAGAGTGGGATAGCACGAAGCATGAGTAATCACAACTGGTTTCAGGCAGGTTTTGCCATTTGGGTCCTGTTTCAAGGTTATGATGACATAGTGCCACGGGCTAACTTGGAGTTACCGTAACTCTTGCCAGAACAAGGAATTGTAAGTTATAATGTGCTGCAAGCTGCTGGGCTAGAGCAAGGAAAATGCCTTGTGAACTAGGAAGAGAGGTTTCCTGCTCCGTAAGTTTTATTCTCTCATTTTATAATGCAGCTTTCTGCTTGCCCTGCTACGCTTTGCATGGGACAGTGAAGCATTCGCCTCCAGCTCGCACTGGGTGACTTTAATTCCTCCTTTGAGAACGTATTCCACCTTTTCTGCCATCCACCACCAGCCAAACTGGGTTGCAGAACTGCAACGAGACAATATTTGCTGGCAAACCTAGGGAAGAGGAGTTGAGCTTTCAAAGAGGGAACTGATACGGGCCAGGGCACGTCATGGAAAAAGGCACCTGGATGGAGAAAGCCGTCTCTTATCAGTGAAAGGGGGACATGAAACAGATCCATTATCTGCTGGGGACTGCTGAGGAGGAGCAGGCAGCAGCAGGGACATCTCAGTGCATCTAAGCTGTGCTCCAAACCTTTCTCCATCGATCGCAGCGGTGTCATACATTTAGAGAGCAGATTCCACCCCTTGCACCCAGAGCAGGGGCAAACTCCGCCTGCAGCAGGTTCCGCCTCCTGCTCACCTTCGATTTAACCCTCGGCACTGCAGCAAATTCATTACTTCAATCAGGGCTACACATCAGCTTTTCATTTCCATCTCCTTGGTGGACACCTATGCTGGACACTGTAGCTCCTGCTCAGCCACAAGCTATTGCCTCTATTTATTTCCAGTGATAGCTCGCCTTCAAAAGGAAGATGTTTCCATTAAACAGCACAAGTTCAACAACCACAGACAGTGACTTAAAGTCTAAGCCAATTCTCTGAAACCTCCACAATAAATACTGGGCCGTCCACTGGAGTACAACAGGTAACAGCCCTGTCCTGCAGAACAGCCAAATCCTCTTTAAATAGGGAAAAGCCTTAACAGTGTGATGGGAAGGGTGGAGGCAGCCAGGCACAAAGGGTTTCAGGCACCCTGTGCAGTGCTCCCCATGTCACCCACAGCTTAGGCACTAAGCTACAACCAAGTCTGAGCCAAGATGCTAAACCCAACCTAATGCTATGCAGAGTCAGAGCTGACCCCCCCATCAGCACCACACGCATCTTGCAACGGGGACAGCATCACCAAAGGGGAATTACCCTCCAGGGCAGAACACTCAGTCTTGGGGTTGCAAAAACAAGCCTGATCCCAAGTCAAAAATAAAGCTCCAAACCACAGTGCTTCCTCCATAGCCAGAGGGTCAGCCAGAAGAGGTTTGTTGACATTTCTATACTGACCATTTTCCCATTTTTGAGGGCTTTATAATGACTGTTTTGGTGTTGCAGGAGGAGGAGCAGTACCTCCCCTTCCACCGGCTCTGCTGCCAAAGAGAGAGAAGTCCTGCTAGAAGAGCATCAAGTCCCATCTGCAAAGAGGCATCTGCAATCCTACCAAATCCAGATGAGCTGCAGGTACCTGACACAATGCACAGAGCAGCTCTCCTTTGACACAGCACACACTAAAATGTATTACATATATATATATATATACATATACACACAGGGGGAGAGGTACCAGCTCTATGGGCTGCCTAGTTCACATACATACATGACAGTGGACGCAAGGGAGGTCCCTAAGAGGGATCACAAAGTGATGGGTGGTGAAGCAGAGAAGGAAGCACTGATTCCCCAGCCCACAGGCTTGAACTCACCATCTACACGCCTACTTGGGAAGCTGTTAAGGGGTTTGTAAACCAAGAATCCATGACAACCATTGCTCCAGGCACTCTGAGACACCAAATTGGGGTGCTGGGGGGAAAGATCCTCTCCTGGGCATAGCAAGACCATCACCTCCTCCATCCCACCCCAAAGCTTGCCTCCTTCTGCAGGGAAGCCAGCACTGCCCTTGTACCCAACTGCCCCTTCAGAGATCAGCCCCTTTCTTGTTTATTTTCCATTTTAAATGGATTAGACACACACAAAATCCTCCCTTGAAAAGAAACCACCAAGATGTGAAAAGAATGGGAAGATCCAACCGCGCGGCGTCAGCGCTAATCCATGTCAAAGGGCCGCGCTGTCAACAACTTACTGTAAACTTCCAGGAGGAAAAAAGAAGAACTGCTCCCAATAAAACAGTTAAATGGAGACAAATGTTTGTTATTCATTATGTGGAGTCAAGCTTCGGTTTCTCAACACCACCGCCAAGCCAAAGCAAGCAAATTAATAATACAACATCTTTTACAGGGAGCTCCACGCCATGCCCTTGAAAAGAGAAAGGCTGGAGGCAGGTGAAGGCTCTGTTTGCTTTGCTCTGATAACAGGTATTTAGTTTGCTACATCACTTTGCTTTAGCATAGCCTGTAACCCAGCCAAGCAGCCCGGCTCCACCTCCCCATCTGCTCCCCACACCAGCTGGTCCCACAGCAGAGGGGATGCTGCACAAGATGTGGTGATGCCATGCAGCCCACTGACCCAAATGAGGGGTCCCCCAATGCTGCCCAGGAACTGGAGGGCATTGCTGGAAAACCCACAAGACAGAGCTTAACGTGACATGGTTGTTTGAAGGAGGGGAGTGCCAGGAGATGGGATGGTTGTGCTAATGGCCAAGGCACCCAGGAGCTTAAAATCAAGGCAAATCCCCACCAGGATCCTTCCTCAAGCACTGGAAATGGGAAAGAACCCAGCTGGCCACAGCAGGGAAAGGCAGAGCTGCGGAGGCTCAAGCAAAGACATCTCCTGTGTTGGCACAAAGTGAGCAAACACCCAGCCCGGGCAAGAGCCGACAGGTTGGCGTGCTCCACTTCCATTCCAATAACCCTTTTGTTTGGATCAACAACCTGGAGCAGCTTCTCTACCTTCTCTGGGTATCCTGGGGTCCCAATTGCATCCCCGAGCAGCTCCCCACAGCCCTCAGGCTGCAATTTGGGGTACAAAAGGGTGAAAACAACCCCCACACACAGCCTGTGCCAGCGCCAGCATTGCGCAAGGCACTGTGCCCTCTTTCCACATCCACAAAGGAAGAGCACTGGGAAGGTGTGGATGCCTCTGCCCCATTACTCACGCATCTGCAAGCAGAACATGTTTTGGGGAAGCAGTTTGGTTTGTAGGAGCCATATCCAAGAATCCTGCCTGTTCCCTGTTGCGGTGCATCCATCCTGATTTTCTACCCTAAATAACTTGCTCCTTGTGGTGCTCAGTTTAGCTTGTCTCTGGTTTGGAGCAGAGGAAGGGCACCAGAAAAAACACAGCCTATGATGTTTGCTTTGTTCCTGATGACAAAAGGCAAGAGTTACAGCCAACAACAAAAAGGCATATATATAAAAATATATACATTTATATCTTTTTTGAAATAGAGGGCAAGAGGAAAAGGGAATTATTGAAGTTTGTCACGGACCAAGAAGCTTCCAAAAAAGCGGAGGAAGGAAACAAAACATCAAGTTTCAACTGTTTTCAATGGAAAAAGTCCATTAAAGGAAAAGGGATCTTTTGCAGAAATATATATTTTGCTGATTTTGACAAAAAAAAACCTGTTCAAAAGAGGGGGAAAAAGGTCTGTATTTAAAGGCTCTAATCTAGTATTGCTTTGCATCTTCACAGCGCTGTTCATGAAAGCATCCTCACAACCTGTTATTGCCAGAGCATGGTGTGCCCACGGAGAAGGTGGGTCTGACCACACACTGGGTGCAGGCTGGGGTTGGGAGACAGCCCTGGTCTGTCCCGTCCCATAAAAATGAGGTGTTATGAAAGGCAGGAGATAAAATATATATATATTAAAGACAAAAATCATCTTCTACTCCTGTGTTTTGCCCCTGGGGAGGGGAAATGCTGCTCCTCCAGCTCACAGATGGTCCTTTTGCAATGACCTCCTGGTTTCCACCCCACTGGCCACATCTGCTGAAGGAGAAGGATCCTGGAGGAGGGATGAAGGACATGAGGCTCCCTCCCCAGTGGCAGTGCTGGGAGCGCTGCACGTGTCGTGCACGTCACGGGATGCGGTGGGTGAAGCATCACCTTGGTCCACCGGTCCCTCCCCAGCCATGACCACATCTCCCACCACAAGGAGGAAGCTGTGGCTGAGCACACGCCTCCCCAGCAATTAAAGTCATTTCCTTAATACTGACCAGTCCCTGCCATCCTGTGACAGGCCACAAAAACATTAATGATACCCCTCCAGTTCAAACCAGTTTGTTTCCCATTCAGGTGCTGCTGGACCCGAGTCACAGCCACGTTGGGATGTGGCAATAGCACGCAAGGATTGAGCATCACCTAAATGGTTGGTTTTCTAGTACTTCAAACTACACACACAGGGACGAATTCAGAGTAATGGCACCAATGAAATGCTCAAATTAATAGCACTAACGCGTAAATGCTCCACGTAACAGCAGCAGAGCCATGCTTGGGAAAACGATGTGTGAAAGCTTAAAAACCAGCACAAGATGAGACCACTGGGAGAGGAACAAAAAAGCAACAAAACAAACAGTCCATTTCAATATCCCTTCCATAAGGAACCAAAAGGAACACATCAGAGAATAATCATTTAGCACAGATCAAACAGTAGAACTAGCACATTAAAAATACATGCAAGCATTAATCAGCTACACAGAGTTATATGCCATCATTTCCATAAATAATACGGGATCAAAGCAGCCCAAGCAGCACTATCAGTTAATATAGTCAGCCAGTCAGTCAAAATAGGGTAAAGCTGCCTGAAAACTGTGGCAGTATCATCTGCCAGGAATAAAGCAGATCCATTTGAGAAGTGGCATGACCAGTTGAACGGGTAAAGGTTACCAGCAGCCTCCTCATTACACAGAGGTGATGCCAAAAAGGAAAATAAAAGGAGAAATAATGGGTTAATACAGCTGCAAATATGTATATTTGGGGAAGCTTCGGGAATATCAGTGTCTTCTAGTGATAACCCCACTGAAGAGCTGGGAGGACCAACCCCAGCAGGATCATCCCCAGTAGCATCAGTCCCACGCTGGCCATAGCTGGAGCATAGACAGGCTACGGGGCTGCCAAGTAAACCAGAGCCCCTTCCAGAGAGCCAGGGCAGCACATAGGGACTCCCTTTTGCTCAGTAGCAATATCCCTGCTGCAGAAACCATCCTGCCTGCTTAGTGTGAAAGCTCGCCACCCCCCACCCCCCCTTTCAACATACATATATCTACCCATGCATAGAGAATGCCAGTGTCATTAAGGCTTTTGCTGAAAGGCTGCAGAGCCATTTAGCTGGCTGATTTTTCAAGCAGGCATGTGGAGCAGCACGAGCTATAAATAGCAGGGATGCTTGCCTCGTCATGCTTCTGGTGGCTTATTTATAAGGATGGGGGGCAACTGAATTGGAAATGGGGAAAACAGGGAGTTGGGCTTCTCTTTGGTTCCAAGGCCAAGCTGCTTGAAGAGAAAAACCTTCGAGGTTCTGCCTTTCTCCCCTCTTTCCAGGCAGAAAGCAAACGCCCATCTCATGCTCAGACTGAATCGGTCACATTTACAAGGCAAATTTTAATTCATACAGCAGGTGTTCAGGGAAAAAAAATCCTACTTGAAGCAGCACTAAAGCATTGCACTAGTTCATGCAGCTCCAGGGAAGCTCCTCATTTACTGGAATAGGACCCATGTGTGCATGAAGCAGGAGCAGAGACCCCAGAAGTCTTTTTTAGAGCAAAGGGAATGAGAGTCCCGAAGCTACTGCCACACATGAGGGCTGACAGCTTGTCCAGTGTCACAACCCCACTGCATTGCACGTGACAAAGGGCAATAGGAATTTTGCATGGGAAGATCTGGATGAGCATCAGCCAGAGGAGGAATTCAGCCTCCAACAAAAGGGCCGCTTTGGGCAGCTCAACCCAGCTGGTTAGTGCTCCGGCAGCGTGTTTAGATGGTCTATTCTCCACAGGCAGCTAGGCACAATCCAGGAAAACCACGTGAACCCAGCATTCCCCACCGGCATTCCGAGCTGCTACGAAATAGCTGAAAGCAAAGGGAGACAGCCAGGCTGCCCCAAGCCTGCTCTGCTTTGGGACCCCAACCAGTTGGGATGCAGGAGGAGCTGGACCACTTTCAAGCATCACTGGTTGTGACGAAGCAGGGAGAAGAGTCATGGGGGGAGCAAGTGACCCCATCAGAATAGGTGACATCCTCCTTAGCTCCCTCTGGAACAGGCAGCTGTGGAGGAGCCAGGACCAGCACTGTTGGGAAGTTTCCTATTGAATTAGGGGGGAACAAAGTTCTCTCCAGACAAATAAGCTTCAATTATTCAAAGTCCAGAATGTTTTGTTCAAAATGCCTCCAGACTGACAAGCTTTAATGCAATAAAAGACCCTTCCAGACAAGCCCTGCTGGGATGTTGGGAACATTCTCCCCAGCAACCCCTAACTCTGCACTGGGGATGGATTTAACCCCGATGTCTATCTTATGGGGCAGCGTCAACTCACGGGAACCTCGAGCTCACTGGAAGCAGAAGCAAAGCAAAAACAACCACTTCACTTCAGTCCGACCCAACCCAAAAGTCAGATTAAAGAAAGCAAACAATTTCCTGCGACCCCAAAATCCTGGGTTTGAGCCAGTTTAATGAGACCGGATTGCAACTGGTTCTGTTCTCCTGAGGTGGTGCAGACACACGACCCCCCCAAGGCAGGGCAGATGGTGAGATTGCAATCTAGCCTTTAGCTCATAACACATATTCATATCCCCAACCAATTATAAAGTGCCAGACTCGGCCCCCTACACCCACCGAGTGATGCCTCACTGCACAAGGCAGCCCTTTTGAGCTCAGACACACAGCACGAGCTGGGGCAGGACCTCTGAAACAAGCCCAAGCCCTGCTGCAACCACATTTAAGAGCTCGGTGAAGTCTCAGGTGTGGTTTAAGAGCTATCGAGCATTCCAGCTCCTTAACATGTTTCTGCTGTTTTATTTAAAGTGCTTGTCAGAGGTAAAGCAGAAGGAGCCTTCCCTTCTTAGCCAGATGGCTGCAAGAGAAATCCCTGCTATAGCATGGGCATGAGTCTATTTCTGATGCTAAGATCTCGGCTGCTTCTTGGAAGCACCAGTGAGCACCTCGCACCCGCAGCAGCGCTTCCTGACAGTCAGCTGGCCCTGGCTCTGCAAACAGCAGCACCACAATGACTTAGCCCTGGGTATTTATAGGCCACGGGCTCTTGTCAAAGAGAAAACCTCTGAGATCTTTCCCCTGACTTCAGCAGACTCACATCCGGGGCCTCTGTTCCTCGGGGACAGCTTGTCCTGTGCTTCTCTGCTCATAGCCATGGGATGCGGATGTCCTGATGTCCCCGTCCTGGGGACACAGCTGGTGAGAACAGACTCAATGCCCACCATCACCACCATCCATCTGGGTAGATCCCAAGATGCTGAAGCCACCTTCAAGGCTGCACCAGAGCAGCACAAAGATGAATAACCCCTCATGATGGGGTTATTCACCCCCTGGGGTTACACAATCAGTATAGCCCATGAGATGAGCTCTGCTGCCACCACTCCTTAATTGCAGTGGTATTCCCCCTCTGGAACAGCCCAGTCCATGCCAGGCCATAAGCAGGATCAAGGCCAAAGTGCTTCTCAGCTACCATTTAAAAGCAAAGCAGCAAAACCCCAGCACTGATCCCTGCAGAGGGAAGGTAATAAACAAGACCTGGGATGCTCCGTAGATCCTCCCAGAAACATCCTGATTTTCATGAGCATCGCTAAGTCCAAGAAGCTCAAAATCTTGAGTCAGGATAGTTGGAAGCATCTGATTCAAGAATGACTCAGACAGGAGTGTGGAGGCAGGAGGAAGCAAGGGAGTGACATTTTCTGCTGTGGGCAACATCCTTTTATATTAAGCTCAAAGATACAAACCCCACAATTTATTACTTGAGTAAAAAAGCACTCTCTGCCCTGGCTGCTCCAGTTCTGATCCCAAGTCTCAAAACCATCTTCCTCATTCTCAGCCTTCATGTCTGCACGCTTGATTTCCATATCTTTAACAAATGTAAATCCCACTATCATCTCAGAAGCAACCTATCTCAGTAACCACATTGAGCACAGTCCTGAGCCCTCAACAAGGAAAGCTTAAGCTGACTTCCCAAGCCATGAGCATGAACACAGCCCCAGTTCCCCCCCATTTGCCCCGCACTGGGTCAGTGGCAGAGCAGGGGCATTCAGGCAGGACCTCACCTTGTACCTAAAGAGATGGAGGTTTTTAAGGCTGCAAAAGCCCCTTGCAAACATTGAGTCTCACCTACTGCTCAGCCCTTGGAAACCCAACCGGCTGCATGGCCATGAAACGTGCATGCGCATCCCTAAGAGCCCCGTATCACGTTGAACACAGGGGAAAAGCTGATCATGGGGCAAACCTGGATGGGAAGACCTCTACTGAAGGGTGTAATGGCTGGATGGGAAGAAGAGGAGTCACCCAGAGCTGCAAAATGAACCAGCACTGGCAAGATGTCCCAAAACTGCCTTAAGCAACTTGGCCGCTTCTGTCCCACCAGGATGCGAGAGCTCCCAGCCCCTCAAGGAGCACAGTCCCAGTGTGGCAGGGTCTGGCTGTTGATGGCTCCATGGCTTGGACCAGAGTCCTTCCCCTACAATAGTGCCAGCGCTGTAGAGACCTGTCCCTGTGGGGTGCACAGACCTTTCCCCACACACTCTGCACAAAAGGAAACCCCTCCACTTCAGCTGGATGGTGAAGTAGTGAAGCCAGCGGTCAGGACCGGGTCCACCCCACCTCCCTGCACTAGCTGATTAGCCAGGCCACCCCTACTGCCCCCGGGGCTTTGCCAGGCTCCTCTTTACAAGCTAAACCAGCTAATCCCACCCGAAGCTGCAGCCACCACCCGCTCCATTCAGGCTATGAGCATCCCAGCAAGAGGTGGCCCCACGCCAGATGCTGGAGCCATCAGGCGTCACTGCACACCCTGACTCAGCTCTCACCCATTTCCGCAGCAGCACAGGACACCTTCCCGTGGTTAACTGCTCCCAGCCACCTGCATTTCCTGCCCTGTGCTTGCAGCAGAACTGCTCTTTGTCCCCTCCCATGAGGCGCAGAGGTGAGGAGACAGACACAGGCTCACATCTGGGACGTGGTGACTCAGTGGAACCCTATAGAAACCACAGGGAGTTGAAGGCAATGCTGTCAGGATTGGGAACACTTTCTGCAGTCTAAAGGTGCCTCTATGCAGGGTTTGGGTGCAGCTCTTCTGTGTGCGGACAGGGAGGGTGTACAAGGTTCAGGCTCTTCAGCCCACCCATCCACTATGCACAGAACTAAATGTCCTTTGAAAGAGACCCGTATTGTTCAACACATGGGTGGAATAGAGGAGTTTTGTTCTTTAGGCAGGCAAAGTCCATCCAGGGCCTCATCTCTGCTCCAACACCAAGCATCCACACAAACAGCATCCATCCCTAAGTCAGCTTCCCCAGCAAAGCTCCAGCTTTTGCTTTAAAACCAAACCATTGCATATAAAGGAAGAGGCAGAGTCTCCGCGGCGGGTGTTAGAGGCTTTGGCGATAAGGCAGGGGATACTCCTAAGCTTGTCTCCACAAACATGAGGATTAGCCATTTACTTCTCTTAAAAACAAAATCCGGGATTTTAACATGATCACAGGCTTGGAAAGAAAAACAAGCATCGGGAAACTGGAAAAGGGGAGAGAATGTGAGAGGAGGGAGCAGGAGCTCGGGGGTAGCTGAAGTGCTTCTTAAACCAGAATGAGAAAAATGCATTGAAGTTGGAATTTATATCTTGGTAGCACTGAACAAACATGGAATGTGAGGACTCTCACACCAGTTTCTTATCAGTAATAACACCATTAGCATTAAAGGAAGCCTTACTAATACTGTGGCATGAGAAAAGGCCTGTTTGTTTCATGCAATAAGGCATATAATGCATTAATCACCTATTGAACTGGAAAAGGGATATTGAAAACATGCCTGAACGTAAGCGAAAGGAGGGTTTTTCAGCTGAACCCATGGTGCCCACTGCCTTTATTGTGCCCCTGGTGCAAACCCCTGTGCACCCCCCTACAAAACCCACATCACACAGGGGGATGCTCCCACATCCTGCAGCATCTCCTGCTGCCACCTCATCCCCTGGTGCTCCAAACCCCCCCCAACCCATGAGCACACCAGCAACCCCTATCAGCCAGGGTTAATCTCAACCAGCCACACTAACAAGCCTGTTTGAGACGGCATAATCTGCCCATGAGTTCCCACCCTGGCCACCGCCGCAGCGTAAAGGCACCAGAAAGCAATTTTGAGATCAAGCTGCTGTAGGCACTAATAATTAGCACTTTCGAACTTCAAAGGGTGATGCTGGCCTCCACAATAAAATCTCAGCACGCCCAGGGATGATGGGGAAGAGTTTTCATCATCAGCGCTCCCATTTCCCAAATGAGATCTGAAATACAGAAGTGAGGACAGGCCATGGGGATCCATGGAGGTGCTGGGATTAGACACAAATCCTCCTGACTCTCATCCCCAGCATCAGACAAAAGGATGGTATGTAAGCATCATACATGGGCATCTGAGAGCATCCCAAAGCCATTGCTTAACCAGTCCCCTCGCCTGATACTTGTCACTTGGTCCAATTGAGAGGGATGCTCTTCATGAAACCACTGGAGCCTAAGACGGGAGAGGAGATGCCTTCTGACACCCACAAACACAAGGTCAGCCAGTGAAATACATGCACAACACAACTTGGGGTGGGTATGAGCATCTCCTGTTTGGTACCCAGAGGTTTTCATACATGCCAGATGAGTCGCTGATGAGGTCTGATCATGGCACGATAAAGAAAACTGCTTTTGCTTTAAGCAAACTCAACCTCTCCTATCTTTATCAGCAATTCCTAATCTTGAGCCATTCTGTCTCTTCCAGAGAAAGACAGAAACCTCAATAGAAAAAGAAAGAGGAATTAAAGCCTGGAAATAAGAGACTCCAAGTCTTCAGCTGATTATATTTCTAGCCAATTAAAACAGGTTGATTAATCCACTTGTTCAGACTGCTAAAGCTACCAGAACAGCAGGTTACATCCCTTTCACACTGGAGGAAGCTCAACACAACTTAAACCAAACATCTCCCCAGCAAGGAGAAAACAATAAACACAAAAAAGGCAATAATCAGTGCAACAACATTTGCACGTGTGTGAACACAGGGCTTTGGGAATGCAGAGTGAAGCAGAGTTCTCCAGCAAGATGGGCAAAGCTCCATCCATAGATTCCAGCAGAGTTTTGCCTGCTTAATCTACAAGTAAACTGGAGTCTCGGCTTTGAAGACTATCAGTGTTTTCAGGTCCTAGTGAACAACCAGCGATTTGGTGCTACACCCAGTGAGAGCTTCACCTGAAAGCGCAGCCCTCCTGTCCACCCTTTACCTCTTCCCTCCTCATGCTCTCCATTGCCAGTTCCATATATTCCCCCTACCATCATGTTTTCCTCTGCTCTGTACGAGCCCCCAGACAGCAACAGGGACAGGACCTAGCCTCGAGCAGGCTGCACCGAGACCCGTGTGCCCCAGAACAGAAGCAAGCCCATGGTTCTCATCCCTTGCACACCCTTTGGGTACCACACCAGCGCGGGCTCTTCACAGCACCCACTGAGCTGTGAACGCACCTTCAGATCCACAAAAGAACATGAGCTCCAGTGACCCCAAGTTATCATTAACCCCATTCTGCTCTCAGCACGTGGAGGTGGGACACTGGGGGAAGCCTTGATGCTCACAGGCCAACTCTGTCTCCAAGGTACCATCCGGTGATGCTCGAAGCCAGCATCCTCCCTGTTGGACCCTGCCCCAGTGAAACAGTGATGGGAAGGACGTGGCTTCACCTCCTCCACAGGGAGCACAGTGCGCACCAGGAATGTTTGCTCTGAAGGATGCTCTGGGGAGCCAGCGCCAGCACCCACCCCGCTGCTCCCCAAAACCACCA
>NW_009937783.1:0-8899 GCF_000696875.1 Nestor notabilis
GATGGTAGATCAGTTAGATCCTGATTTAGAATAAAAAATAGAAAAGTGGAGGCTGTAAAAGAATGAAATTTATGCTAATATTCAGAGCACCAGACTAAAACAATAAGTTTATACTATAAAGTGGAACCGGATTTTTTTTATAGAAGAGAAGACTCTTCTAATGAAACTCACAACGCATATTGAAACATGGGTAAGACAGGCTGGTTTAATTTTTTTATGCATATTGTATTTTTAAGATTATAACTGAAAGAACTAAACCACTGCTCAGATAATAAACCTGAACAAACAGAATAGTACTGTGCTAACATTCATAGGTCATATAGATAGCTATATCCAAGTGTATTTATCAGTTAGTAAAGTGACCTTCTTAACAAGTTAACGGAAGTGGGAAGTAGGATACTCAGTGTATCTGTGACATTTCTTCCTATTTTACATTACAGAGAATAATTTAAAAGAAACATAAATGACAATAGGATTTTGAGAAATCAGTATCTGACAGCTCTGATAGGAATACCTCGTGACTGTAGCATTCTGAAGGAAATTAAAATTCATAAATAAAAGAATACACTCAATAAATAAATAAATGTACTTATTGAGATTTAATGTTGTTAATACTTCTAGGAAGGTATGTCTGCTATTAATGACAAAATGGATTTATAAGAATTTTTTTCAAAATTTTAAGGTCTGTATAAACAATTCCATAGATTTAAAACTGGTAACATGAGAAATGTTGCAACTGTTTCACATGCTTACAGTTTATTGATTATTTTATTTTGGCACAGTATATCAGGGGTATAAAATTAAGAATTTTTTTTTGATACTCATGACTGCATTAACAGGCAAGAAAATACAACAGCCAAGAAAATACAATCTTAGACTTTGATTTTATGCACTCAGAAAATATGCTTAGATTTACAGCTCTTATTTCTCTTGATTTCAGAAAATTCTCTACTACAAATCATGTTAACAACTCAGCTTTATTTATATACTTAAAGAACGGTACTTAACAGTAATTAAACCACACTGAAAACCAAACAAATTGTAATTTCATAGTAATGAAAGATAATTCATCTGTTACCATAACATGAGGTTTTAGTTATGCTTTGGAATTAGACTTGCCAAGTAAATTCCAAGTTCTGAAATTTTTTGAATATTTTAATTCTAGTGGGGAAAATAGGTAGTTCTATGCCCATATAAATATATTTACCTCTAAAAAGAGGTATTATTTGACATTGGTTTGAAAGCACTGATTCCTTTTCTTAGGACACCAAACAATTGTGACAAAACTTTCAGTCACAAACAACTTGAAATTAAGGGAGGAACATTCTTTTCTTATTCTGTATCTTTTCCTCTGCCCACAGTTAATGTTCTGCTTTTGGCTCACAGTTAATTCTGAAAAAGAAAACAAGAACTTGGGAAACACACAGATGACCACATACTATAGATTATATGGTAGTCTCACATGGGTGGTATGTAAAATATTGCTTCTTCACTCCCTCGTCTCAAGTCTGAAATCAAAAGGTGCTCAATAAGGCTTTTACATTTTCTACTTTTAATGTATGTAAGAATTTTCTGACCTTGAAAAGTAAGTCTTGTTAAGTAGGAAAACTTTATGTAACATACACTCTCAAAATCCAAAATGCTTTTCATTAATGATGGCCCTATTCTCTCCAGAGGAAAGGTCTGCACAGGAAGAGTACAAGAAAAGGAGCAAATCCAACAAGAAAAAGACACGTTCAAGTATGACTGAAGTGGTCTAGAATGTTACCCAGGTCCATTGTTGGAAATACTTCTGAAAGACATAGCTTTGGAATCTGGTCACCTGAAGACAGTGAGAAAACGGATGTGAGAAAGGAAGGACCTGATCATCCATCAGATGGAATCCAGACGTGACAATTAGAGTTAATGAACCACAACCCATGAAGCTGTTTCAGCACCTTTTTACAATCACACTTCATGGCCTTAATAAAAGTACCAGGGCTTATTATACAGACCACATCTGCTCGAAATTCCTAAAGGAGAATCTTTAAATTCAGGAGCTACATTAGGTTTCTTTCCCACTTTTTGTTCATGTATAAAGTATATTTAACAGCAGCATATTTACTTTTCTATCTGTTCAGTCAACAGAACATTGGCATTGGAAGACAATTTTTTACAGTGAGATTGTACTATTACGATAGTTAGTTAATTTAAATTAGCATTAATAAGCTGCTGAAGATGACTGAAATGTACCAGGCAAATATTTTCTTTAAATTTCTCAAGTATAATGGCATTTATATTCAAGTATTCCTCTATTTCAGGTATTTGGAAGATTTATAGTATGCTTTATAAATATTAGGTTAATTTGCTGCTTTTGAAAGGTGCCTCACTCAGTCTTGATACTTGAAGTCCTCCATTTCTTTACAGAGCAGGTATGGCTAATGAAGCAATATCTCTTTCTCCCCAAAGCCCAGAAGATCTACTGAACTTCTAAGGCTGAGGCTGGAATAGATCCTTCTTGCCTCATGGACAAAGCATTTTTGCTGTTTTTCAGTTTTGGGATCCTATCTGTTTCCTTAGGTTTCAAAAAACAGTATTGCACCTGCACCATTTCTTCTGTCCACAAGTAAAAAGAAGCAAGGGGAAAGACAAAGTAGCCCATAGACTGACTGTTAGAAGACTCCCTTTTGCATGTCTGGAAGGGCTCTGGACTGGGTTATGAGGTATAACATATAGTGGGAAGAAGAAGTCATTTTGTTCCTCACAACAATGACAAGAGTAAAAATATCAAGAAATTGACCTTGTATCACAAAGCTTCAGGTGGTAGTTGTTGAGAAGCCTAATTGCAATACACCTTTTTCAGATTGTCAGTGTTTTTCAGGAGAGTAAATAGAATGTCTTATTTTGTCAGATAGCTAACATCATTAACCCAAAATCCGTGGTTTATTTCTCTCTAGATAAAGGGGACAAGGCAGGTTCCTTTCAGAGCCTCTCAACAGTTTCCCCAGATCACCGTAATGCCTGCATTTGGTCTTCTGCTATTATACGTAATGAAGGATTGATACAGGATTGATAATTCTTAATTTTCCACGTCAGGCATACCTTCCCCTATCTTCCTCCTAAGATGTTCTGCCAGTTCTATCGGTTTGCAATGTTCTCCCTGCCTATAGCGGAGAGGTCCAAGCCTCACTGCATGCTAACTTTCCTATCTTTTCCAGTGCCACACCAGTTTCTGTTCAGTCCTAGCTACATTACTTGATGTCTCCTGACCCCTCTACTTGTCCTCCCCACAGCAGAGGTCATGAAATAGTATGCAGGATAAAAAGCAGATCCCCAGGAATCCCAATCTATTTTATCTTTAAGAAATTAAATTCACTGTCATCTTCTAGTATACACGTCTGTATGTTTAGGTGAAATTGTTGTCCCTCCCCCCACCCTGAGTTGATATTAGCCATTAATTTAAAAATTAATCAAGATGCATATCAATCCATGACCAAATCAATGCCAGAGCCATTTGCTGGAAGGATAATAACATATTTTATTGATATTATTTGTCAGCCCAAAGGTCTGATATGTATACAGTACTAACACAAAAATGGTTTTCCCAAACAAATCAATTCACTATGAAAACTTCTATCTGTTACGCACACTTTTATCAACAGTATGCAATTCCAGAAACACTTTTCCAGTTTATGCATTGACAAAGCCTCCTACAGAAAGATGTATTATTCCTCTCTTTTTATAAGAAGCAGAAAACATCCACGCTTTAGGCAATATTCTGCTTTGCTTGCAGGAACTCAGTGGGAACCACTGCTGCATACAGAAGATCTTCCCACTGAGTTCCCACAGCCTGGTTCAGAAACCCACAAAGGCAAGACACTCAATGAAGAGGAGGAAGCTTGCAAGAGCTTGGAAACAGTGTCTGACAGCCAGCTGCAACCCAATTCCCTCTTCTCACCAAGTTAAGAAGTGATCGGTCACATCCTGCTTCTGGGGAAGACAAAGGCATCTCAGCAGTCAATACCTCTTTAACTCTGAACTGGAAGAAAATCATCATTCAGAAGTAAGAGTCTAGTTTGGTCTTGCACGTGCAAATGTCTGTAGTATGTGCAGGACCTCATCGGAAGTCTTTGCCTCTCAAGGGAAATGGCTTGTAGAGCTTTGCATTATAAAATCTTTCCATATCTTAATTAACAAATTAAATAATAAAACACCTTTTAGTTTATTCTAGCAATTTTTCTCAATGCAAAAAAGTCTCACATTTTTTAAATGGCTTAATAAAAATCCCTGCAAACTGCCTATCCCAGTATATACACTATTGTTAAGACAAGTTCGGGTTTATCTCATTTTGTTTTAACCTTCCAAAAGCTCACTAAGTGCTACCAGTATATAGAACATGGTGAAAGTAGTGAAAAACCAAAATAAGAACTTTAAAAATTAGCAAAATTTTAATATAGGCAAAATATAGTATTTGCTGCAAATACCTTCTGCCTTGCTTAAACATGAAACTAATTTTTTTTAAATATGTGTTTGGAGAATACATATAGCAGTGAACAGACCACCCACAGACCAGGTGAGTGATGTTTTGAAGGTCCACTATTTTAATAATTTCCTTCAACCCAACAGTACTTCAGTAAGGAAATAACAGAAGAAATAATTGTTTTTACCTTCAGGTGTCATATAAACATATTTAGTGAAAGATCTATCTGTAAATAAGGTTTTCTAAGAGAAAAGACTCTCCTAAATCTCCTAAGCATTTATGGCTTCACAAGCTGTTTCCAAGTCCTTCATTTATCCAAGGATGAGTGAACCTAACAAGGATCCATGTTCTAGCAGTTTTGATTTAAAAGCAACAGTAAATTGAATTTCATTGTAAATATATTTTCTTTGGTCTTTAATTTAATTAATTTCTTAATTATTGTTATGAAGACATTTAATCTGCAAAGCAGTTATTTTGATTAAAAAGAAACCACTGTTTCTCATCCAGTGTTCTCATCCAAACCAACTCATGGTTGTAGGGAGATACAAGTCAGTGTTGACATGAAGATAAGAGAGCTGAGCTCAGAATTGTGGCTTGGAAAATCCAGATCAAGCATACATGTTCAATCCTTGTGAGTTACAGTCCGAGTTTTTGAATGCACTCTAAACAGAACTGAAGTGAACTTTCCGATCTTTTAACTAATTGTATATATATGGAACCAACCTTCCAGCGCAATAAGTGTATTAAAAAATGTCATGTGTATTAATTAAATTACAGAAATAGAAAAAAAACCCAATCTATGTTCACATTCTCAACCCGTGTTTTCAGTGACCTATGTCCCACTATGAATGATGAGTAAGACATAGTTTTAAGAAGATTTATCATCCCACTTTCAAATGGGAGAGTATACCAGGACTGGATACCAAGTAACTCTAATATAGACAGTAAAATGTTGCCCTACAGTGAAAAGAGGTATAAGTTTGAAAAAGTACTGTGTTCTTCTTGTGAAGCTGCTATTGCAAACAGAAGCTGTCATTAGCTATAGGTGAATTTCAACCTCATCTTGAGGGCTCTCTTAACACAAAAACTAACATTAAATATTCAGAGAAATTTCTCTCCACATGGAGAGACCCTCTGAACAGATCATCACAAACTCTGGATCTTTCTGAGTTAAGAATCTGATTGCAGATCAGTTTAAGCTGATCTGTGAAGGAACTACTCTAAGAATATCCACACAGGAGTTGTATTACTTTAAAAATGTTTCACAGAAAATCAACTTAACCTTCTTGTACAGGCAAAGACAGAGTCTTTCACAGATGTGTTGGCAGATACCACTGTACAGAGGTAAAATCACTTCTTACATTATTATCCTGTCACAACAAAACTAATTTTAATGATCTGTAGTCATAAAAGCCACTGAAATATTAAAATTATCATACATAATCATTGCCTAAGCATTAGGAGACAGGAAGCAACCATACATGCACAGTAAAGAGGAAGACCTTTTACTAGGGACATGTGGCATGCAGTTATACTTTACCTAATTGTTCTCCATATGCATTATTACGTTCTGTCAGAGGATAACCCATCATCTTCCATTCTGAACAGTTGTAAACCTTCCTGCAGGTAATTTCTGCATTTCTTGAGTATCTTCCTTCTCCCATCATACTAATATCCTCACTTCTATCACACAGTTTTCCAGCTGTAAAGAATCCAGGTAAAGATCCTGCCATTAGACAAGTCTTTCCTACAATGTAAATCTGGTCTTGTCAAAGTCAGGAAGATTTTTGCAGTTGAATTTGGTTTAGGAGACTGACTAGATGAAGTAATTATTTTCTTATTCTGAGATTTAATGGCTCTTGCTCCTAGTACTACTCATAAAGCGTACTATTTCTGCACTGACCCTTCTTCTCCTTATTAAGCTTTAGTAGGTTAATAACAGGGAGAAGCAGAAATGAAAGAGGACCATTAGTTGATAAGGTTAATTTTAAGAAGTGATGGAAAGTACCTCACCAAAAATGTGGATATAAACTATGAACTTTAACAAGGTAATAAAAAATGGTAAGAAAGAAAACAGATGTGTGAACAAATATTTTACATGAAATTACATAAAGAATTAATCATACCAGATTACCATTGCAGCAGTATAGAATTCTTATATAGTAAACTAACAGTTGAAAGCCATATGAGATTATTATTTGTTCATACACCTGAATATATATTTACTATAACAGACAGTATTTAATAAATCTTCCAAAAATTCTTGCCGCTATAGACCTTTCTTTTTGAATGGAAATATGTTTATATTATCAGGCAGCATAATCAAGTTTTTATTGTTAGTACTGTCACTTAGTAATATCTCTGACTGTCAATAAGCAGTATGTAAATTTGTACTAGCTGGTGATCCGGTCATCAATTTCTAGATAAACACAATACTTTAATATATTCTTCTTGTAAATATTATATCACACACACATATATATACTTCAAATTATTTTGCTGCAGGAGAACAACTCTTATCCATCATAATCAAAGAAGCCATAACATGAAGAATGACCGCTTCACAGCACAGATACCATTTCTGCTTTTTAATACTCATGTAGATTTTTAATTTCCTGATTTATTTGCACCACAGTGAAGTATCCAACCTAGTTCAAAGCTAATGATGTGTAACATAGTAAACTTGGTGGCTGAATAAGATATTTATATTCAAAAAAAGTGAGGAATAAGTAAATGGAGGGAGGAAGGAGGCGCTGACAGACACATCCATGATTCCGAGGAAGACATACTTAAAGAAGGCACACCACAGCATTTTTGTGCAAACAAGTTCTTACAGTCTGAACCACAGCTACACTAGATTTTCTACACGAGCTTTCCACATGGGCACTCTTGTACCGGAAGAGGGGTGATTTTTACATTTTAAGCTTAACTCACTTTCAAAGAAGACTAATAACAATGGTTTTGGTTCAAGATAAGATTTAAAGGTAATACTTTTTGCATACTATTTTCTTGCACCAGAAAATTCTTAGTCAGCCACCTCCACCCATTTCCAAAACAGACTACTGGTGACTGTCTACTCTTTCACTTGAAGATGGTTCAGACGTCTAGCCCTCAAGCACTAATGTAGTCATGTTGTATGAATTTATATTTGACCAAGTCTTACATTCATCTTAGTATTTTCTGAACAATTAGCAAACAAGGAAAACAAACAGGAAGATCCTGTTTGGAAACCCCTCACTTTGAAGGACTGACAAAAGCTACCTCACTACAGCCACTGCAACCAAATAACACTTTCTACGACTGGCAGAACAGAGCAGCACACAGTGTTCATAGGGGATCCCTTTGATCCCAAGACTATCATTTACCTGTGTTACGGGTCATTTAATTATTTGTCTTCTCAGTCAATATCCTTTGATGTAAGAAATTCAGGATGCCAGTGCTCTGGTATATGGAGAAGTAATTAATTCCAGCAATAATGTCTTCAAAGATGACGTTGCAATAGAACACAGAAGAAAAAGTCACCAAGGAAAAAAAAAGAAAGAAGTTAGACATAAATATTATTTTAATTCAGCTAAGAACCAAACTCTGTGTGTTAGTCTAAGTGAGTTATTTGGAAGAGTTAGCCTTTTTCTTTGCTTTACGTGATACATGTAAATCTTGTATTTATTAAATTGTATTTAACAGATATAAATTCATGAGACTACATGTTTACATATTCTGAAGAAAGGTCATATTAAAGTGTTAAAAATAACATTCACCTATTTTTTTAAATGAAAGAACTCAGGGTATATTCTTACTCCTTTCCTAATAACCCTCAAAGTACAGAGATATTGAAGCCATGCAACACGCATTTGTGCCATTATTCCTAACTTTACAAACTCTACAATTTTTTTGAGGTTGATCAAGGCAGACCAATCATAAAATGAGTATTCTGAATCAATCAATCAAACAATCAATCCGCACTTTCTGGGCTTTTCTTGTCCCTTTCTATAGTGTACTGAGGCTTCATGTTATTTTCTAATTTTCTCTGAGGCTCATTCTTGAGGTGCCCTGGATTATAAGGGAATATTCCCACTTCTATCCTTAAATCCTGAGAACCAGAGTGACGGCAAAAAGGCAAACTTCTGACTCAGAAGACTGAGGTTACACCTGCATAAGCAAATAGTGCAGCCCCATGGGAGAAGGCTTGTAGAGCAAAGTTGGTGCCAAGGGTGCAATATCCACACTCCATGCACTTCATGTGCGTTTACTCAGACTAGTAGACACCACTTTCTGTGGACCAAATGCCCATTAACAGTTGGATATCATCTGTTGTACTCATCTTCAATTCATAATCAGTTCAGAAAGAATCCAGTTTGCAGTTTCTGATACTGCTTTGTGACATGAAATAAAGCACAGTAAATGGGAATGATAGGATTTATATCAAGAGTGAATATCCCA